>NW_009912262.1:0-37412 GCF_000696875.1 Nestor notabilis
GACTGTTCTTGCAGCCGGGCTGCTAGAGGAATTAGCAAGGCGACAGTGGCTGAAGTAGCATTGTTAGCGGTGGGTGAGCCCTTAAAGACTGGGGAAATTGGCGGAAAGAGCCTTGCCACAAGGAAGGCTGACTCCCCTCCCCCGTGTGGTCCCCCCCTTCTTTTTTTACTATGTGTTGTTACAGCTAGGTAGGGCTGGATATGCGTTTTCTTTCTCCTCTCCGGCTGCACCTCTCCTGCTCCCCACGGCGGATTGGGTTGTCCTCTGGCCCTTCCCGCTGGCGTGAGAGATCGGGTCAGTCTACGCAACAGCAGATATCCGGGGTGAAAATTAGGAGATGACATTTTAATAAATGCTCCTGTCAGTCACCGGCTCGCAGGCTGGCAGCGGTGCGCTCCCCACCAGTGCCATTCAGCAAGGAGAACAAAGCCTTGCCGAGCCTGTGTGGTCCGGCTCCCTGCTATGGCCTCTCTGCGCTTTCAAAGTCCACGTGAAACGCGTCTGCATGGCTTTCTTTGAACGCGACCTCCCACCCACCCCGACGAGACCAAAGTTAAACTTCTGGACAAGGTCCAAACCAACCCGTCCTTGAAGCAGGCAGTTTTCTCCCCCACACCCCACCGGAGCCCCTGCAAGGTTTGAATTCCAGTAATACAGAGCTTTTGTGATAATAATTACATGCACAAATTCTGATCAGAGGTATTACTGGTCACAAACCACTTGTGACCAAAGTAAAAGAAAGCACGGGTGTAGCTTTTTACTGTGTTTTCCATAGGCATGAGCTGTAAACCACTTCCCTGCTAGCTTTTACAAACATAAATACTTTATGTCCCTGTTGTCAACATAAAACAAAAAATATCTATCCAAACCAAGGAAAATGAGAGAGATATGGATGACCTACAGACAGCAAATACAATGCAATGAAAACTGAACTGTTACTGGCTTAGAGATAATCATATTCTTTCATATTCAGTGACACTTGATATTATCTGTGGGTGATCATCGTTGTCTGAAGTACTTCAAGGGAAGTTGTACATGCAATGCAGAGTTTAAATACTTTTTTCACCCTCTTTATATTCAAGGAAGAACTTGAGGATAAGTTGCAGGAAAAAAACATACTGAATGAACGCATTTGCCTGTTTCCCATAGCTTTGGCAAATTGTAGCTCCTTTAATTGTGAGTGGAAATTAAAATTAATTGATACACAATGAATGGTAAATCAGTGTCTTTAGCAATCTCTTAGTTATCCCAAGCTAGTGATCAACTTCCACTTTTCAAATTTCTGAAGACACGTCAATGCTGGAGGGAATGTGTGAGGGAAGACTCCTTGGCTTCTTTTCTACAAACGTTAGGAAATGATGCAAGTTGCACAACTCATACTTAGGTTAACTATGGGAGCTGAAAAACAGAGGGATGGGATGGCAGCACAGAGCACTCTGCAGATTTCTGATCAAGATTTCTTGCAGTTAGACTTGAACAATGCGGGGTTTAATAACTGGAACTAACTTTAAAACTATACTGTTTTCAAGTAGACAAATACCTATGACCCACTTTTAGATCCCTTTCTACTTGAACTGAGGCTGACTTCAGAAATTGTTTACTGCATGTCATGCAGCTGCATTTGAGATAACAAACCCCCCTAATTTTGATAGTCCAGGAGTGAGAGCCAGTATATGTTTAAGTCTACAAAATATAAATAAATAGAAATGTAACAGTGTCTTTGTTTAAATTGGGCATACAGATAATTTGTGTTTGGGATGGTGCTATTTTGTATGTAAATTTAGTGCTAAACTGCAGTCTGAAGGGCAGATGTAAAGTCAACCTATACACGATTCAGAAATATTGAGTAGATTGGTATTGTTTAAGTACCTCTGTTAAAACCTAGGAAAAAGGTATTAATATAATCCCACACTGTTTCATGGGAGGGCTTAGAACTGCATGGCACATGTGGTGCCATCTGTACTACAAAGAAAGTATCAAGGCACTGAAAGAAGTGTTATGTCACTTAGTAGTAGTGTGGTAGGGATAGGCACAACATAGCGAATGCTAAATTTATAGTGCTGCTTTCTAGACTTGATGTGATTGTTTCAGCAAGGTTGGGCTTTATCCAAGCTAGGAAAGATGAAGGAGAGTAATATTTTTAAGTAATTTCTGTAATAGTGAGAAAAATGATGCTTAGCCGATTTACTATGTTGGGTGCAATAAATTAAAGGGTTTGTTTAGTTGCCTTCCCCCCCACCGCCTTCCAGTCTACAGCAGCACTTTGAGATTTTTGGTTATCTTGGTCACAGTAGGTCAGTGATTTCAGTCCAGGTTTTGTGAACAAAGCCCAGAATTCAACATAATTGTAACTGAAATTATAATTCACTGATCTTCTTTGTGCAGCTTTTAAAGGGAGTCCACAGTTGCGCAGCAAGTGGCTTTGGAGAGTGGACCGTTCTCTCATTCAATCACCTGTCACCCTTAGAGGGACTTTTTCCAAGTCAAGGTCACTGTTGCAGCCTGCAGTTGTCACTCCTTTGAGCAAATAAGACAATCTGTCTTCAACACAGAAGGCACACATTAAACAAACAAACGAATCAGAAAAAGGTTTTTCAGCAAAGACTTTCATACTTTTTTCTTCATTCTTCATTGTTATCATCATGTTTAACTGACTACAGAGTTGCAGACACTTAGATATGTCACCTTATGCACAATTATGGAAACCGTGGTTTTAGAGTCAACTCACAGGTAAGAGCCAAGTGGTATTTTTACTGAGCCTCTTAAGCTTACATAGAAGTGGCTCTGGTCTGTTCCCCAAATTCAGCTTTATTCAGACATGCAAGGCTCTTCAAAATCCCCTTTGGCAAGCATAGACTTTGTAGTCTGCTTCACTGATTCTGAAGTATAAGACCAAATTTCTGTAAGAACAGTATTTCCTTGCTATAAGTCTGGGCAAATGTTAAATCCGGGGCTGGTGTGACCAGCTCAAGAGAAATGCTATTTAATTTAGTCTGATGTGAAGAAATAACATGGAAGATGCTGGCCATATCACAGCTATTATGAAATTAAATAGATACCTGAATATGAAAAGAAGGAAAATTTTTTGTTAGTCTAACAGGGACTAACAGTTTGGGAGCAAGTGTAAATTTGAAATTATTTCATAGACTTATATACATTTACTGGTCTAGTATGTTACAAACCATTAAAAATTTTGCATTTCTCTACTTAGTTCAGATTCTAAATTAATTTCACCAATAGTAATTTTTTCTCTGTTATCAAGAGAAAATATGAATTTAATAAATAATAGGTTAAATTCTACCTTCTCAATTTTAAATATCTTTTGAAAGATTATGTGATTATATTTGAATTTTATTAGAGACGTGATTTGTCTTTTCATAAATAGTTAATTAATAATGCAGAACCAGTAGATGGTGCTCAAGAATGTATAGCATAATGGGGATAGGGGTGATTAAAAAGTTCTATTTTAAAATTGAAAAATTTCAGAGAAAATGTCAGTTTTCTTTTGAGAAGTTGATTTTTTCATCAGAAAACATCTTCCAAATTTCAAGCAAACCTTTGGTTGGCTGACAATTTTCAGCTTGAAAGGGTCAGTGATTTGCTTGCTTGTTTGCTTTCATTCTTTCTTTGGCTTCTTCAGTGAAGGTTTTTACAAGAACTTCTAAATTCTTCTACTGGCTTTAATTATTTTGATGTTGTTACTCAATCACACCTAATGGACTAGAAACAAATCCATGCCATAGGTGACACTAGGTGCATGAGCAGAAGGGATCTGAGGCATGTGCAGCATCCTGCCTCAGAGAGTGGCCCTTGACCGGTCCTGAAGAAGGTGCAGAAACCTGAGAATAGGAATACTTTTGATGATCTGGCTTCATAGAATCTCGCCTAGTACTCATTACATAGATATCTATTTAAGTTTTCAGATAAGTTTCAGTTCCTAGGCAATACTCGTTTAGGTAAACTCCATACATTCTTGATATCTACGTAAGCATCTAGTTCTTTTCAATCTTATTTTTTTCTAGCTCAATATTACCAAATAATGAGTCCCACAGAATAAATGTATAGTATGTAGAAAACAGGCATGTATCACTTCTGTTAAATTTGCTGCCTTTTGATGTAATCATGTGTCGCTATAGCCTTGTATTAAAGCAGGGAGAAATGAGATTCTGGTTTATGTCTAGCAATTATGTCATGTGTTTTTATTATGCCTCTTTTTAATTTACTTTTTAAGATAATTCCAGTCATTCCAATATATTTTCACAAAATCATGATTTTTAAGGATTTTCTGTCATTCTTACCATGTTTCTCTTAAATACTCTCTAGTTATTGGATATCTTTCTAAGATGTAGAAACCAGCACTGCACCCAGTAGTTCAGATGAGGCTGCAGCACTTTATATAACATTTTTCTTTATCATCCTCAGTCCTGTTCTTGATGCATTTTAGTATCTTGCTGCTTCTAGTAGCTGCTACACTGAACAGAGGTCTTCAGTTAGCTGTCTATGCCTCTTCTTTTATCAGTCTCCCATGAGAAACTTTGTCAAAGCCTTCAGGAAATTTGTATGAATTATGTCAATTGGTTGTCCTTTGACCACTGCGGTGGTTTACTGATGTGTTGAAACCATTCTAACACATGAATGAGGCATCATCTTCTTTGCACAAATCCATTATCTCATGGTCTACTGGGTGTTTTATTTTCTTATTTTTAATTTGACAAGTACAGATGTAAGATTTATGAATCTTTGATCCCCTGAATCATCCTAAAGTCTTCTTATAATATATGTGAAACATTTGCTACTCTCTAACCTTCTCTCTAACCTTCCCTCTAACCTTCCAGTGCAGGAGTTGCTTTTACAATTAGAGATTGCATAGCTCAACTACTTCTTGTTCAGAGTTTTTGGTCCTGGTGGCTTCCTGCTTTTCAAATGATTGATTTGTTCCAACACCTCTTCATCTGATAGTACCTCATTTTTATTACTCAAGAGTAGGTATCTCCCTAACATCCTCTATTGTGAAGATTGATGCAAATAAATCTATTTTCCTAGCAACATCCTTCTCTTCCTTAATTGCCGTCTTTATTCTCTGAAGCTCCCAGAATACATAGTGACTCTTACAAGCTTCTTGCTTTTGATATATTTAAGGGGTTTCTTTTAATTTGTTTTTATATATTTATGTTTGATTTTCAGCAGTTACCTTTGCAATGCAGTTTTTATTCTTACCCCTCTGCTGTTATAGCTTGCAATTGTTTCCCTCATTTCATGAAAGCTGCCTTTGCAGATTATGACAATTCCCTGCTTAGCTCAAGTAGCATCTCAGATCCTTTCCTTTCACTCCAGTAGTTTGCATCTTACCTCCCTTGTTTCTTTCCTCCCTTCCCCTATATGCGCATTTATCAGTGGAAATATTCTTGGTTTTCAGAGCAACATGAATGCTACATCTAAGGTCCCTGCCACTCATGACGTTTTTTGTGTATCTTATATCTTACTACGTGCACTTAACCTCATTATTTTAGTATCACTTTACGTATTAGTTTGGATATTCTTAATCCTGACTTCTTTGTGCTTATTGTGATTGAAACCTAAAGGTATGTTTAAACTGTCAATTAATAAGGGTCTACAGCTTATCAATATGAACTGGCTGATTTAAGGCTATCTTATGTCTTCCAAGGTGACAGTCTTTTCTCTCAATTCTGTGCTGTTTCAATAAGTAGCTTCCTCTTCTTCTGGAAGATTTTATCTTCAAGCTTTGCCATTTACAGATTTGATTTGTTTCTCATTGAGTTATCCAAGATCTACAATTATCCTGTTTTGTTACGTTTTCTTGCTTTTTTCCTTTTTTTGACGCTGCACACTTAATATCCTAGTTGTCACCTGCATTCTTTGGTACATGCCTTCCTGTGCCCTGGGCTTCCGTTCTCAAATATGACCCTCTTCACTTAGAAGGGTTTTTTTCCACACTGGAATTTTTTGTATCTCATGTACAGAACAAAATTCCTTGCAGGACTGGTATATTCTATGATTCTGTTATTCTAGCATAGTTTGTAATGAAGCACTGATGATTTTCATTTATGTATGTATTAAAGTATTTAGCCAGTAATTTTCCTATGCTACACCACTTCCATTGTGACAATAGCATAAAGCCTTTTTCTATTGGAAAGCCTTCTAGTTCATTTAGTTTGATTTTAAGTTGTAATTTCACTTATATATTTGTGGCTCTTTATTTTGACCAGTTGTCATTCTGTGGCATCTCTCCTGAATTTGTTTCAGTTGCATTTTTTGTAGATACTCAGAAGTATTTGTATTACCAATAATATTTGTAGATGACTTCATGTCCTTTGGCTCTTGTTTATTAGGTGATCAGAACATTTTTTTCTGGTCTTTAAATCTATGAAATCTATATTTTCAATACTTTATATCTTGCATATATAATGGTTGTCATTTGAAAACAAACTTGTCACTGGTTCATGGTTTCATGTACTATGGTGGTGACATTCTAACTAGTTTTACTGTTGTATGACTGTAAAGCTAGGAAGAACTCATTGCAGTTCCTACATGTAGGCTATATCATAAGCTTTACCAAATTAATTGGAGAATATTTATGCAAACATCAAATTAAAAACAAGGCCACTGTTTTCATGTTAATTATCTAAATGCACTGAAATCCTCTTTATACTGAGAGGAGGGAAAATATTTTTAAAATGCCCTTTCATCTCTGATGTTATTCATCTACTCTAGAATATTGCCTAGTCATTAATCAAATTGAACTGTGACAAATAGAAAAAACTCCGTATTGTTTTGGCTTGCTCTGCTGAAAAGAAAGAAATTTAGAGTTAATGCGAAATCCATCTTTAATGTCCTTCATTTTGCTTATGTAGTCAGGAGAAGAGTGATTTTATGCATTTGTGTGTCACTGAGATCACTAATTGCAAAGAGAAGTGTTAGAAGATGGTGTCTTGCGTTGAGTTTTTCCTTGTATTAGTGAAAATAAAGGACTGATGCCACACGCAGAGTTGTGGTAAATGGCTCAATGTCCAGTTGGAAAACAGTAACGGGTGGTGTCCCTCAGGGATCGGTGTTGGGACCTGTGTTGTTCAACATCTTTGTTAGTGACATGGACAGTGGGATTGAGTGCACCCTCAGCAAGTTTGCTGACAACACCAAGCTGTGCGGCTCGGTTGACACACTGGAGGGAAGGGATGGCATCCAGAGGGACCTGGACACACTTGTGAGGTGGGCCAATGCCCCTCCTTATGAAGTTTAACCAAGACAAGTGCAAGGTCCTACACCTGGGTTGACACAACCCCAGGCACAGCTACAGGTTGGGCAGAGAAAAGATTCAGAGCAGCCTTGTGGAGAGGGACTTCAGGGTGTTGGTTAAAGAGAAGTTTAACATGAGCCAGCAGTATGCGCTTGCAGTCCAGAAAGCCAACTGTATCCTGGGCTGCACCAAAAGAAGTGTGACCAGCGGGTCAAAGGAGGTGATCCTGCCTCTCTACTCTGCTCTTGTGAGACCTCACTTGGAGTATTGTGTGCAGTTCTGGTGTCTTCAACATATAAAGGACATGGAGCTGTTGGAGCAAGTCCAGAGGAAGGCCACGAGGATGATAAGAGGGCTGGAGCACCTCCCATATGAAGACAGGCTGAGCAAGTTGGGGCTGTTCAGCCTGAAGAAGAGAAGACTGTGGGGAGACCTCATAGCAGCCTTCCAGTATCTGAAAGGGGCCTACAAGGATGCTGAGGAGGGACTCTTTGTTAGGGACTGTAGTGGTAGGACAAGGGGAAGTTTAGATTTGATATAAAGAAGTTCTTTACGGTGAGAGTGGTGAGGCACTGGAATGTGTTGCTCAAGGAAGTTGTGAATGATCCATCCCTGGTGGTGTTCAAGGCCAGGTTGGACAGAGCCTTGGGTGACATTTTAGTGCTGAATGTCCCTGCCCATGGCAGGGGATTGGAACTAGATGATCTTAAGGTCCTTTCCAACCCTAACTATTCTATGATTCTATGAAAATTCTGCCTAGAGCTTAGCTTTCTGCTCTTAGGAAGAGTTTCATATTTAAAATGCACAAACCATGCTGTTAGCTCCTTACCAAGTTCAGCTGTGGTAAGATGTTGGTCAAGGTACAGAATCTTGTTTAAAAAAGATCTTAGATGGAGACTTGGGTTCAAGTTCCTTTTGGAGAGCTTGAAATGTGCATTTTTTCCTTCTCACAGCTTGTTAACCCAGAGAAAAAAGGATAGGCACATTTGGTTAGGGCTAACAAGGGTATCCTCAATTTTTGTTGTTCCTCATAGGCCTCTTTCAGGGAGACTCAGTCCACAATGCCCAGCCAGCACAAAATTCTGGACCATAAACTAGGACCAGAATCCAATGTATTCCCTTATGTCTTTGGTTATAGTGAGTGGAAGTACAAAAGGTACAGTGTCACCATTACTGCCATCACTGCTGTTGACAAAGTATGGCCTGCTCATTTCCTCGAAAGGTAGTTTCAATAAACCTGATTTGAGGAGAGAATTCTGAACTCTGTATCCTGAGCATCAGAAAGTGTGTTTGAAATTAGTTTGAAATTAGTTTTGAGTAGGTTTCAAGCAGATCTTTTGTGGCAATATCCCCAGTTATCTGGGGCTTTAGGTTACCCCTCACTTAGCATCCTGACTTTCTAAAGGCACATAACTATTCCCAAGAGTTCAGACTTCCAAATTTGAAGCTAAGGAATGGGAATTGAAGCCTCACCGTAGTCCTTTTCTGCATGCTTCTTTGATCCAAACACATACATTTTTATAAAAATAATCTAATATGTTGTATGTTTAAGGACAGTATTTTCTCAAATACCCAATGTTTCCATGGAAAAGCCATACGAGGATTAACTGAGTCTGCCAGGAAACTAGCGCCTCCGAGGGAAAAAAGGAGATGTTATGAGACTATGGTACTACAGACTCATCAGTGGCAAGGAAAGCCTGGATAGGGATTGATTATTTGCTGTCTTTTCTGGTAAAAGGAACAGCAGGCATCAAATAAATCTGGAAGGAGTCATGCTCAAAACAGAAGAGGTGATTCTTCATGCAGCAGGTAATTGACCTTTGAAACTCCTTGTCAAAGGATGTTTCAGATAATTAAAAATTTTCATAGTCTCAGGGGAATACTAGACAAGCATATGAAAGAGAAATTCAGTGATGGTGGTGGTGAGGTGGGGTGTCAATAAGAGTGCAAAATCATATCCACAGGAATTTTCCTGAGCTGAAAAGAAGAAGGTTGGGAACATATTAGGGGAGAATCTTCCCCCATTCTTACTCCTTCAGTATTTACTTATGGTCACTTCTGAAGCAGAATACAGGGTGACTGGGTAAACCTTTAGTTTGGTCTAGCACAGCCAATTTCATCTTCACTCTTTTTGGATGTTTTAATACTGAAAAACTGAAGTAAATTTTCAGAGGTGCAAATTATGGAATCAGTCAGTATTTGGAGTCAAGCACTGGATATCAGAATCCAGAATGTCAAGACATCAGTATTTCAGTTTAAAAAACATTGGCTGAGTGCCTATAATTACCTAAAGTGCATGTACACATTTAGAAATTTAAGTATATATGGTTAAGATAAAGTCAATACCTAGGAAGGAAATTATCAATGTCTTCTTTCCCTGTCTGAACTGGTTTTGTAAATGTAATAATGAAATGTGAACACAACATATACTTAGCATTAGCTGCATTTCCCAATGTTTTTAAAAAAGGAAGGAGGTATGACCTTTTCTAAAATTGCCTAGTATCTAAAATTTGATTGATCGCATAAAGGCTTATCTTCAGCAAAAGGAATGTTTTAGAATTGGGAATAAAAGCATATAGGTCAGAGTGACATACTTTATGATTTCAGATGAGAATACTTGGAAAAAGGAAAAAATACACTCTTTCAACCAAATCACTTCCTTGGCTTCATGATGGATATCCAGAGTAAATTGTTTCATTGAAAAAGTTGTTCTTAAGTTTATGAACTTAAGTGTCATGTACACTTTCAACATCATATTATAAAACTTTTTAAAATATCTAAGAAAGAGTTAGTGCTGAGGGCGCCCTCAATCCCACTGTCCATGTTGCCAACAAAGATGTTGAACAGCATCATTGCCAATACAGACCCCTGGGGAACACCACTTATCACTGATCTCCACTTGGACTTCAAAGTGGTTCACTTCAAGTCTTTGAGTGCAACCATCCAGCCAATTCCTTATCTACTGAGTATTCCATCTGTGAAATACATGCCCCTTCAGTTTAGAGAAAAGGATACAATGTGGGACAGTGTTAATTGCAGAAGTCCAGGTAAATGATATGAGGTTGGTCTTCCTTTATAGGTTCCTTCAGAGTCTGCATTTCAGTTATTTTACAGGGTGTCATCTTCACACAAAGTGACTCAAAATTTACTTAGTCTTGGTCTCTATGACGTGAGAGCTGATCAGGTTTTAATTGAATATTAGATTCTACATGAAATTTCAAGTGTCCACTGCATAGATACCAGAATGATTATCTGATCTCCCATCAGTTTAGCATAATCTCAGATATTCCAGTTGTACCTTTACCAGAACTTGGGTTCTTTCACTAGCAACTCTACCTATTTATTTATGTATCTATTATTTATTAACTCTTTGCATGCATGCATCCAATTTCCTAATATAGGCGTGTCTAGAAGGAGAGTATAACATGTTTGAATCTGCCGGAAGATTTTTAAACTTTTACAAGTTCATGTTTTAGCCACTCATGAATACATGGGTGTTTGTGCTTACTGAAGTAAACATTCATATATATATATATATATGAATGTACATAGTACCTGTATAGTATACATAAATGTAAGTAGGCAAGTAAGAGCGTTAACTGAATGCTTGCTTTCTGTGTCAGGAAGAAATGGAATTATGAATATCTGTATCATGAGAACATGAGATCAGAGGCTGTACATCGATATCACAAGTAGGAGGCCTATACACGTATTTAACTCATGCATTAAAAAAAAAAGTTATTCTTCATAAACTACTTTTGTTTATTTGTAATATTATTATTTTTGTATATTTGTAATAATAGATTTTTGTCTGAGCTTTATTTTTTGTGTATCATACATGGCTTTTGAAAGTAAGTAGGTCATCATACAGAAAGGAAGCCATCAAATGTAAACAGTTTAAACACATACCTTGTGCTGTATGTTCAAAAGTGACACAGGATTGAAAAAACATAAGTAGCCTGTTTTCAGTAAAATGCTTAGATATGACCAGATCTCTATTTCATGCCCATTTTAAATGTGAATGAAAGAGACTGAGAAATATTTCATGATGGCACTACTAAAATACGATATTCAAATACGCTGACAAGAAGCTGTTATCTCCTTTCTTTTATATGCCTCTGCTGGTTTCTTCTCTTTTAGTATATTTAATACAATCCTTTCATCCCATTTACAGAGCCTTGACAAATCTTTTTTCTTACGTACTTCTTGCACTCATTTTCCTTTCCCAACCATGTATTTTCATTGCTCAGTATTTCTTCTCTAGCTTCTCTCACTCCTGTGTTACTTGCTTCTCATAAGCATCTATGTTATCAGAATCTTTTCCATATTCTAATTTTGCACCCTATTAATTGCTCTTTGAATTCTGTCCCCACAGAATTGTTTCAAATATGTAGAAATACAAGTAAGAAGTGAAAGATATTGTTTATTTAAACAGCAACTTACTTACCTTAAAACATCAGACAATGAAGAACAGGGTTCTCTTCTTGAGTGTTTCTACAAGATGGACATGTTTCTTAGTCCCCTTCTACCTACCATTCCTCAGAAAACTGGCCCATCAATGTGATATGGGTTGCAATATATCCAATTTTGGACAGATTGCTAAAATATAGACAGATGGAAGATGTCTTATTTGTAGATGTCTGTATCTGGGCTGCTTAGTCTCCTGGTATGGTCAACAAATAGAAACAGGTACTTTTACAATATTTCTCATTTAATCTTGCTGTAGATCTGAAGCTGAAGTTACATGATTCACATGCTGACAGTTGTCCTTTTCCCTATTCAGATGTAAATGTCTTAAGTTATGTGAGATGAACCTTATTTCTGCTGTTACATGTAGTGTATAGTGGGCTGGTAGAGGTAATTATCTGTTTAAGTCCCCGGTTTCTTTGGGTGTCCCCTTTCCTAGGTCTGTTTGTGTCTCTAATTTGAAAGGAAGTCATACTTTTTATAAAATTTGTCTGCTGGACACCTGCCATTTATAACAAGACATATTTAAACTGTGTCTTCGAACCTGTCCAGGAAGGTTCTGACCTGATATGTGATCCCGTCCTGTCAGTCTGGGAAAGAGGATCACTCTTCCTAAGTCCTAGTAAGCAATCAGAAAACTGTTCACATCTATCTCTGTATCTTGTCCTTTCAGAAACATGGTTTCATTCATCCTGTTTCGATCTCCTCTTTCTGCTCTGTATTCTTGGTGTTTCCGGTGGCCCTACACCAAGTCAGGGTAGGACATCACTGCAGCAGTGGGGTCACTGTCCCATGGGCTTCTGCAAGCTGCTCTCTCTGTGTCCAAGGGCAGGCTGAGTTCTCTGTCTCCTGTCTCCAGGGAGCAGATGGATGCAGACACAGAGGGATGTGTGCAGGCTTGGTGCCTGGCAGAAACTCAGTGGGATGCTGAGGCTCAGGTAGGACCTCTGTGTTGCTGCAGTGCTTGCTGCCCTATTCCTCCAGCAAGGCAATGGTACATGACTGAAAATACCACCCAGTCCCTAGTGTCCTCCATACCTGCACAAAATCTGCCGCTGAAGCCCTGCCCATAAATTACCAAAATTTGTAAGTATGGAAGACTGACAATTTGTCATTTGCTTGGGAAAATGAATTGTTAGGATTTAAGGTGAGCCTTTACAAATATTCCTGAACTCAGGAGGTATGTGACGTACCTCTGCCAGGAAACCATATACCAGCTCACATGAAGCCGCCTGATACCTACCCTTCCAATTCTTGCCATAGAAGGACTTGCAGGAGTCAATGTGTTCTTTTTCCCTGCTAGGTCTAGGGAAACTTAAATGATATTCTGAGTTCACACTCTTTTCTCTGCTTGTCCTCATTAATGCAGTGCTCTTCTGCCTTTCTCTCCTTTCCTGAGTTGCTGTCTTCCAACATGTCTTGGCAAGTTTCTTTTAAGCCATGAAACCTTTGAGGCCAGGGACATGTCTTGTTAAAATTTCAGTGCTGTAGAAGTGATTTTTACCATGCTGGAATAAAATGTAAAAATATTCATGAGATACAATAAAACTCTGAACTCACATAAATGGCCACAGTTGGGAATGTCCAGTTGAGAGCAGAACAGGCTGATACTTGCAGAATAAGCTATGCTGGCTGCAAAGGTCTGGCCCGCTAGCTGCACTTTTTATAATTAGTAATAATCTTCATACTTTAAATGTAACTGATAGAAAGGTTAAATTAATTTTTCTGGTAGTTTAAAAGGTTTGGTTTGTGATGCAGTGATGAATACTGTCTAAATGATCTTCATGATTCTGAATTTGCACATTTTTCTTCAGTCTGATCTTTATTATGGAAAACTCTTGAGCAGTTAGCTTTAGTAGAGTAACGGCTATTAGGCACTTAGAAATAAAGATGTGGGTGTCGTGTCTTGTGAGGTACCAACTGGCATTAATTATGAGGCTGAACTTTACGCTGAAGTCCTAATACCTCTGTTGTTTTAATATAGAAGCCATGTCTCTTATGAAAACATATTTTTTTTTAAATATTCATATGGATTTTTCTTCCTGTTTCGTTTTTGGACATGGGATGTTAAAGAACTTTAGCATTCTACTCTGTGCAAAGAAAGGTGAATAGAGGAATGTTTAGTACATAAGAAATCTCAAAATTTTTTATAGGCTGAAAATGAAACTAAGTTTAAAGCTCATTTACAAATGATATGCATTTATTTACAATAAAATTGCTAATACTTCTATTATTAAGCCATTTAAGAAAGCAGATGAGGTATAAGGCACTCATGTATTTTGTTGCTTTTGAAGAATATCAAAGCATGCTCCAGTACACTTCAGTTCAACTTTTTTTGAAGTATTTATTTTTACTAGACTACCTTCTAATATATTTGCTTTATCATATTAAAGAAAAACATTTTTTCCATTTTCATCTTGACTCATTGTTTGATAAGTTAAAACAGTTGCTCACTTGTTTTTTATTCCAGCTGGTTGGTAGTAAGGTACACATAAATGTAAAATCTGGCAGTTCGGAATAAAGATGTGGCTTGGAACATACACTATTTCTATATGTTTTTAACTAAATCAGATGAATAAGTGATGATGTAAAGGGACATGATTGCCTGAAATGGGAAGGGAAAAGGAATAGTTAAAAAATATTTCACCTAAGTAGGAGTGTCAGATTTTATATTTTTTTTTCTAAAAGCATTTTGCAGTTGAATAGATAATGTTGCACATTCAGACTATGACACAAGATTAGCAGGTAATGACCTTCACTGGTTGATTTGACAGTTGCTCATTGACTAAGCCATAACAGTAGACAAATAAATTGATAAGCACTGGATTCATGGAGTTCTTGTACTGCAAGTCATACAAGGCAAAATGGCACAGGTGTCCTTAGTCAGAAATAAAAGTAAAGGAAAGTGATCTGGTGTATTTTCCAGTAACAGTTTATAAAGCACCAATAAAGAGAAGTATTTTGAAAGAACTGGGTATACTTAGGTACAATTGAAGTATCTGGAAAACACTGGATTAGCAGTCTTGGCAACTGCTTAATATCCTTGATATCACCCTACCCTGATCACACCAAACAATGTTTGACTCCTGAAGTATTCCGTGCAGCTGCAGGTGCAGTGTCTTATTACAGTGTTCATCTCTTCAGCATTTTCAAATGTCACAGATAGGTGTAGAACCCATGCACACAGAAAGAGGACCTTGAGGAAAACTGTGCAACAGCAAGATAGTGGCTACTGCCACTGTACTGTAGGACCCCCCTCTTTCCATTCACACTTAGCAAATCAACGAGATCATCTTCTAGGACAACAGCAAGGTACCTGTTCCAGGCTTTTCCACCCTGAATATTTCCATCGTTTATATTTCTACAGCAGGGAGCTAAAAAATGAAATATTTCTAGCATGCAGAGATACAGGGTAGGTCAGTCAGATATATTGCAGAACAGGTTTTTACAGGCACACTGTGAGAGCTTGTGGAAGAGGTATGGTGTCTGAAGACTCCTGGTTATGCGCTGCAGATGTACCTTTTCCTCATTTCTTTTCAGTATTTGACATATCTCTACCACTGCCAACAAATGTGTCACTTTGTGCTGTGTTATTTTTGTGTTATAATAATCTCTTTCATAGGAATGAGGATTGGGAGTGGAAGCAATTCCCTAAAGTTTGATTTCATGAGTGAGGGAACCTCCAGACACTGTGAATGACACAAACTTGCCTTATTTTACTCTTCCACCCTCATTTTTTGTTGTAATTGCTTATTTTTATTTATTATTTTTTCCATTTCATTCTTCACTCATGTAATTAATGGTATTACACTGAATAATCATATTTTAACTATAGATTTTAAGTGTTTCAAAAGATGTCACAGTAACTATTCTATAGACACAAAGATGTTAAATTATTTTGGCAAGGTAACTAAGATAAAAATGAAAACAGAACTTTTAGCCTTCAACTGCAACCTGTGGTGCTCTTAGTGCAGAACTATGATGCTGGATGCAAAAAAGCTGGGATGTGTTTACAGAAGACATTTAAGAAAATTAAAATCTTCTGTAGTAGAAAGGAAATGAATGCCTTGACCTGTTTATACCTTTATGCATAAGTTTAATTTTATTCATAGGCGTAATTTTTCAGAACTCAATGGGATTACTCATTTGGTGCATAAAGTTTAACATATTTAAGTGCCTTCAGGATGAGAACTTACTGTGGATAACATTAACATTGTCAGAGTTGTTTTCTGTTTTCTTTCTGAGCCCATGCTCTTGACATTTGTTTGGTTTGTTTTCAGGGGTTTTTTTGATAGTTATTGGCTGTCCTTCATAAAGAACTGTAACAAGATAAGGGGACAACTAGTCCTTGTCTTCTGTACTAGGTGAATGCAATTTGATCTGAAACAGATGAAAATAGACAGGGTGAGATGAAAAACAACATGCACTGTGAAAATCCATGAATACGGGAAAGTTACAGCTTACACTTAAACAAGACATCAAAGCCTTTGCTGGCTTCTGTAAAAGGAATTAGTTTAAGTACATAGATACTCAGCTTTTTCACAGAGGTCTTGTTCATGTCTTTTTGCTAATTTGTCTATTTTTACAACTTTAATATATTTTGCAAGCTGTCTTTCCAGGTAAAAATTGGTACAACTAAATTTACCTTTGAAAAAATTAAATGTAAGTGATTTAAAATGGGTAGTTTTCAGGGAATGCCATCTGGTATGTGGTTATTTAAAAAGCCCATGAATGTTTTACATGACAACAATAATATGCAATTAAATTAACATAAAAATCTAGATTAACAAGTCAGTTCAAACTGCTGATTATGATTAATTTTGTAAATAAGTTTGCCATAATTTTGAATCTATGTTAAGACCCCTGGTGAGATGTAGATGGGATTTTTGTAGGACACACGCTATAGCAGTAATTGAGGGGATTAGTCATACTCTAGGGGATAAGAACCAATATTAGTCACTCAGCATTTTGTCTATCAGATTACCTTATTAATAAACATCTATAATAATGAAAGATTTGCAAAATTGGACTTTTTAAGAGGTTGGCTGGGATTTTTGTAAGCTCACTTTCTATGAGTGACTTAGAAGCACACTGAAAGTTATGACAGATATGAAATTACTATGTTTTAATGTATTAATTTAAAATACCAATGAAAATTTATTGGTCATTGCATTTTTTAGTGGCATTTCATATTATTTTTGCATTATTTGATTAAGTTGCATTGGTCACTGACATCCCATTGCTTTATATTTACGGTGAGTTATGAACAGTCCCTGAGGTATTACACTGATTAACTTAATAGGAAGCTATGTGCAAAATAAGCAAAAATAAATAAAGTGTACAATCCATCCCTGTCAGCATTCCCAAGACACAAGTGAAGGACAGTATTGCAACTTCCTAGTGTTAGCGATTTTGGGTTTGACAAGGTACAAACTTTGGTTTGACAGAGATAGTCTTCAAAAAGATAAAGCAGTTAGTAAATATCTTTATTTTTTTTATTTCTAGGAAAGTGAAGGTCAGTTGTTACAAACTGCTTAGAGAGATAAGCTGACAGGAAGATAAAGGGAGAATACTCCAGGAGTGGAAAGATGGAGGTCTTCATGCATTCTGAGAACAGCACATTCTGATAGGGAGGCTAAAGGTGTATGCAATGACACAGGGGCCTGCCGAGGCAATATTAAATAAACTACTAAAATTCTTTTCTTACTGCATGCCAGCCTAATCCACTGTTGCAGCACAAACATTGTTCACAAACAGTGATTTGGTATTTGGGAATGTCCTGTAGGAGTGTGATGCTGTGTATGTAAAACCTTGATAAACGGTTGTTAATAGTTCCAAGGCAACTTTTAATAAACAATTAAATACTTGATGTGTTCAGGAAACATGACAGTGAAACCAAGCAGTGTTAGAAATTAGGTAAATAAAGAAGGTGGGAATCACCCTGGCTGACTTTGGGCAAAATAGTGTGCTCTGGTGTTACTTAGTCACCCACATTCATTCTTTCATGCTATATCCCTTAGATATCACTCCACTGCAGGATGTTTCCCTTCTCTGGGGTCCCTTCTTTATCCATTGACCACAGTGGCAGCCCAGTCAACTAGCTTGGATCAGAAACCAACATTTTAGATGGCTGAAAATAAACAAGATAAGCTATGCCTAGAATTTGTCAGCTCTCTTTCCACAGGTTTCTCCTCTCTGTTTCTGTATCTATCCATATATAAAGCCTCAATATAACCTATAGACTTCAGCCCACATGTGTGTGTGTTTATGAACACATATACAAGCACATTTGTCTGGCAGATTTTTTTAAAGATATGATTCAGTCTTTAAAAAGCAACTGTTATATACATGGTGTATGTTGTCTGGATAGATGAGAACTTGAAAAGTAAGGCATCACCTCTGTCCTTTCCAAAGTATTTCAGAATTCTGTCAGCAAATAGCTTAACATTTCCCCAAATAGCAGCCTTCTCTCTGTTGGAAGGATGGTTCATTGGTACTCACTGCTGAAATAAAAAACTGTACCCTATCCCCAAAGTGTTGCAATATTTTGCTGTGTATCTAATTAGCTGAGACTGTGTTAAACACTATATTCTTCCCACAGCTCAGCTCACAGGTGAAAATGCACTGCTTTAAATTAAATATACAAGTAAAATACATGGGTAACAAATATTTACAGCTTTTTAATTGTGATACAGTGGAGACAGGGTTGTGGCTACCTAAGTGCTTTTCAGGAGGTGAGAACTATTCTTAATGTCCTGATGGCTGTGTTGTCATTATGGTTGCACAAAGGTTTAAGAGGCAGAGGAGTGAGGCCGCTTACTTACCATCTAGCTGACATTGTTTACACAATTAGGATAAGCAATGTGCTAACTGAAACTGCACAGGCCATCCTCTGTAATTCAGTCTCATAAATCAAAGAAGGAATAGTGTTATAGCATAGTTGCCTTCTATGTACAAAAAAACCCAGCCCATACATAAATCTGCATGGTCTCTTAGATTTACTGAAAGACAGATCAGATGATTTTCTGTGTTACATTACCATTAACTAGCTTTTGGCAATGATACTTTAATATTATATGAATCATATTTCCAGTAGGCTGGAAGGTTTCTAAGAAGAAACAAAGCAATGGCTCATATTTAAGATACCAAGACCAACAGGTTTAAGTCATTGAGGTCATTTCAGACTCATAAAAGGTTGTCAAATACTCTGCTAGACTGTAATGATTTTGTACAACAGAATCTTTTCTGTAAACCAGTAATGCTTAATTTTTCCGTTTAGAGTAATGAACATATGCGTCATGCATATATACCTGAACATGTGCAGAACCTATTGAAATACTATGTGGAATCTTTTCTAGATTAGGTAAATAGTATTTATTTTCTGTGTGTTATGGTTTATATTTTGTTTTAAAACTGGCATCAGTGCTTTCATGTGAAGGTATGGTCATTTATGTCTTTAAGAAAATATGCTGGAGATTCAGCTTCAAGTTAACATACACTTCGATGGCCTTGGTCAAAAATAAATCTAGTGACTGTGACGCAGAAGTATATTGTGAGACAGAAGTTCTCAAGGGTAGCATGGAAAGGATTTCTATACTACTCGAACCAATGTAGTAATCCGAAGATGTCCCATAATTCACTGAAAAGAGGGCTTTTTCCTTCTCTGATCAATAGAAAACAAGCAATGCCAAGGACAGAAGCTTTCAGTGTATCTCAGGAATATTAATGGTTAAATTTGAAATGCCAATAAATACTTTGGGGAAAAAAAAAAAAAGAAATGTCATTATTCCAGGGGAGAAAATGCTCTAAAAAGTGTATTGGTATATCATTTTCAAAACCACATTTCCAATTTTAATTAGGAGTTTAGAAATACATAATTTTCTGCTTTTCTAGAACAAAGCAAAGTCAAATTATTTTGAATTTCCCCTGTGGTTTTTTTTTTCCAGGTTTGTTTTTTTCTTTTGCAGCTGAAACTTTTCCCTTCCCTTCCCTTCCCTTCCCTTCCCTTCCCTTCCCTTCCCTTCCCTTCCCTTCCCTTCCCTTCCTTTCCACTGTTCTTTATCAGTTTGCAAGATTGCTATATGCTTTTTAAAACTCAACTAAATGTCTTATTCTGTGTGGTCCAGAACAGACATATAAACTCTTTTTTTAATCCTAGGTTTTGAGTCATTACAATTAAAAGGTGCATAATAATTCAGCAGTACAGTTTACCAGCTCTGCTTGTTTTCATATGCCCATAGTTTATAGCATCTTACTTTGTTTTGGAAAATAAAGAGAATAGTATTAATTTTTAATGAATAAATTAAACTAAATTCCATTAGAATTATTATTCCAACCTTTTTAAACTTTAATATGGCAAATATCTCTATTTTATCTGTTACAGATGAACAAATCACGTTCATGGTTCAGCATAATCCATTCATTGGTTCACTGATCCCACAGTCCTTCAGGCAGTGTGACAAATCCACATAATTTCCATGAGTGCTAGGTTGTGCATTTGTGTATCTGATTAAGTTGAAAGATGTGTTAAAAAACATATACAAATCCTCATGTAGCCAGACAGCTCCCTATGGCTAAATATCTGAGAAATCTCTGGAGCATTTTGTTATTCAAAGCAAAGTTGTCAGTAATTTACACTCAACAAATTGGTTCCAGATCTGCCTGTTTCAGATGATACCACAAAGACAAGATTTTATGTGAAATTCCCTTACCTTTTGCCAAAGTGTATTCCTTTTAAGAGATTTGCCATCACAAATGCAGATGATATGGAGATAAAAAGACTCCCTTGCTCTCCAGAGCATGACAGAATGTGAGGGATCAACAGTTCATATATGAGCTACGTTTTGATCCAATAAAATAAAATCTATTTTTTTTTTCCCAATATTTTGAAAAAGAGGGTTCTGGATTCATGACAAAATCATGGCATATGTCATTCATAATACATTAATAAATCCTCAATTTTGTATAGACCACAGGGTCTCTGTAGAGAGGTAAAATAATTTCTGATTTGTGACCAAAGTGAAAATTAAGTCTTGTAACAGTCAGGCCTTGACTATGAAGAACTGATCCTACGTATGGTCTACAGTTCTTTGCTCTTTAAGAGCTCTACTGATGCTTTTGTTACAAAATTGGTTCATTTGGTCCAGCATTTTTAAAAAGACAGACATGAAGAAAGACAGCTTGTCTGTCTGCAAGTTGTAAATTCATGGGAAAAAAGTGGCTCACAAGAATAACAACACAAATTATAAATTAATATGGAAGTGTGAAATTAAGAAAATTATAATTTAGACTAAAAGAAGAGAAACAGTTTCCTTCTGGTGATATCAATTAGACTTGAAACTTTAAAGTGAAAAAAAAATTGAAACATTGAAGCAAAAAAGGAAATTATTTATAAGGTAAAATCCAGCACTGGCAAAAGGATAGCTTAAATAATGTAATAGTTCTTTTATGTTTTGAACTTCACTAGCTCTGTGATTATGAATGGATGTAATTTCAGGAGAAAGGAGGGAAAATATGCTTTATTGGGGTGACTGGTACTTATGTGTGTGCATATGTATGTCTGAGAGAAAAATGCTGCTGTGAAGTTGCTCGTATCTATATATCCTATTATTCAAAGGAAAAAAAATAATTACTTCTGATGGAAATGCATTCAAGAGGCCGATAGGCACCAGTTGCTTGTCTCCAGATTAAGGTGCCGTTGCAGGATGAGGGCAGCAAGGTCTGTGCTTCTGGTATAAACATGCTCCATGACCTGAAATTAATTAGTATTGGAAATAACAAAAATCTCTTCTGTCCCTGTTTCTTTGTATCTTTACAGGTAGTATCTTTACTATTTTCATTGGCTTTGTGCCACTTGAGACAATTCTGGTTTTCATGGATCAATGTGATCTTAGCTGATTGTAGTATCTCCACCTTTGACCTTCACTATTCGACTTTTTTTTTTCTTAATTTCAGGAAAACTTGAAAATATGCAAGATCCAACTATCATAGAATCACAGGATGGTTTGGGTTTGAAGGAACCTTAAAGATGACCTAGTTCCTACCCCCATGCCATGGGCAGGGACACCTTCCATGAAACCAGGTTGCTTAAAGCCCTATCCAACCTGGCCTTGAACACTTTCCTTAATCTAAGTGAATATAAATGAACTTTGGACCATTTTCCTGGTTACTGGCAATGGTATATTTATAAAAGCTTTTTCTCTTTTCTCTCAGAACAGGTTGATAAGAGTTATTGCTAGAGTATAATACTTTTGCCCCTTTTTTTGCACTTAACAAGTATTAATTTGCATATATTTGTCTTTTTGTTCATATCACAGCTTTGCAGCTAGACCTTTATTTGTTGAAGTACTGCTTTATGGTGCTTCTGAGAAGTACGTAATTCTATTAGGCAGATTGGTGTGTAAGATGCTTCCATCTCAAACAAAATTGATCCTACTGTTTCTTTGTAGGCTATCCACAGCTGTCTGAAGATACCAGGTGGAGTTACAGTCCCAATGTAAAGCATTCTCCATCCTGTATTTGTGTTCATGTAAAATACAAGAATAGTGCCTGTTTGCATGTTATATTTTAGTTTTCACTTCAAGATGTTTTCCAAAAACCATAAATTAGCTTTTTTGTGGTCAAAAAGGCATTTAAATGCAGGTGTTTGTTGCTTTTCTTGCTTGAAATAATTAAATAAATAAATAACATACAAAACCCAGTTCTAAATCAAAACATTAAAATAGTAGTGAAGCATTTGTTCCCTGAAAAAAAAAAAAAAAGATAATAGATTTGTGCCCTTGTTGTTCTTAAGTACTGAATATTTTATATAGACTTACAAGGAAAAAAACCCAAATACTGAAACTTGTTAATAATGGAAAAGAAATGGCTCAAAAATAGCATGCAAAAAGGGTCAGTTGCTAAAACTTCCATTGCATGATGTCAGATTATTCTGTTACACAACTAATTTATATGAACTCTTCTGGACACTCAGAAGAACTATGGGTTTTAATTTTACATATTAAAATGATTGTTTCCATAGAGATAAGTTTCAGGCTCTCTTTAGGCAATGAAGTGTGTTGGCAAGGTTTTGGTAGGAGGGAGGGCTACAGGGGCGGCTTCCGTGAGAAGCTGTAAGAAGCTCCCCCCATGACTGATAGAACCAATGCCAGACAGCTCTAAGACAGACCTGCCACTGCCTAAGGCTGAGCCCATCAACAACAGTGGTAGTTCCTCTGGGATAAAAGATTTAAGAACAGGGAAAAAACTGCTGTGCAACAGCAGCTGGAAGAGAGGAGTGAGAATTTGGGACTCTTTATGATGGATAGGGTACTGGGAAATCTAGTCTAAGTGATGCTTTGCTTAGAAAGGTTGGAGCAGATGATCCTTGAGGTCCTTTCCAACATGGTGTTCTGTGATTCTGTATGTGATGTAAACAACTCTGCAGACACCAAGGTCAGAGAGGAAAGACAGGGAGGAGGTGCTTCAGGTCAGAAGGTGGACCATGGTGAGGCAGGCTGTGCCCCTGCAGTCCATGGAGGTCCATGGTGGAGCAGATAGCCACTCGTAGCCTGGGGAGGACCCCATTCCGGAGCAAGGGGATACCTGAAGGAGGCCATGGCCTCATGGAAAGCCCACGCTGGAGCAGGTTCCTGGCAGGAGCTGTGGCCCTGTGGAGAGAGGAGCCCATGCTGGAGCAGTTTTGCTTCAGGACTTGTGACCCCATGGAGGACCCACACTGAAGCAGCCTGTTCCTGAAGAGCTGCACCCCATGGATGGGACCCATGCTGGAGCAGCCTGTTTCTGAAGGATTGCACCCAACAGAAGGGTCACATGCTGGAACATGAAGAACTGCAGCCTGTGGGAAGGACTCATGTTGGAGAAGTTTGTGCAGAACTGTCTCCCATGTGAGGGACCCCACACTGGAGCAGGGGAAGAGTGTGAGGAGCCCTCCCTCCTCCCACTGAGGAGGAATATGCAGCAGAGACAACCCATGATGAACTGACCACAACCCCCATTCCCTGTCTCCCTGCACTGCTCAGGGATTGGAGGTAGAGAAATTCAAGAGTAAGGTTGAGGGGTGAGATTCAGTTTTATTTCTTATTATCCTACTCTGATTTGATTAGTAATAAATTAAACTAATTGTCCCAAATTGAGTCTGTTTTGCCTGTTAAGGTAGTTTGTAAATGATCTCTCCCTACCCTGAACCCACTAGGCTATTTTCATATTTTATTCCACTGTCCAGCTGAGGAGGGCAGTGATAGAACAGCTTTGGTGGGCACCTGGCATCCAGCCAGGGTCAACCTTCTACAGATACTTATTTATAGGATCTTCTGGCATGGCCTTGCACTCAGCAGGGAAGTAGCATTTTAATTAAACATCACTGCATTGTCATTAGTACCAGGTGATTACTACTTGTTAGCACTTGGCACCTTGAGATCTTGTAGGAAATAATGTTGAATTCTGGTAACAACAACATAACAAAATCCATCATGAGGCTTTGTAGGAGGTGAACATGGTTTTATTTTAAAACAAAATGCTTCACTTACTGTCATGCACACATTCTCATAAGAAGCAGAGCATGACTTTGTCCAAGTAATCTATCCAGCATTCAAGAATTAAGGGGAATGTGATGAGGCAGGCTGGCCAGGATTCCTTCTGATGACATGGGAGGCAAGGAGCACTGTATATTGAGCCATTATCACGTCTCTTGGCTTCTTCCTAGATCAGCAGCTGTGATAGTTTTGAATGTCCTTTTCGTATCCCTTAAGAGCTGACCTCAATTTGTTTGGGGTATTTTGGTTGCTTTGTTTTCTTTTGTTTACTTTTATTTTCTTTTTTTGTTTGTTTTTTTTTTTATTTTTATTTTTTGGTTTGTTTTGGTTCGGTTTGGTTTGGTTTTTTAATTTTTATTTTCCTCTCAATCCTGTCCAACCTCTGTCATTTGGACTGATTCACTTTCTTTTGTCTCTACTTTTGTGTCTTAAGGTGCTCATCTGTTCAGGGTTTGGGCTGTCTTTAATTATCTTGTCCTGAGTAAACTGCATGTACCAGTGCAGGGATCTTCTTGACCTGCTCATCTAGGTGCCATGAACACTGTTTTCTTTTATTCTTCTTCTGTTTCCCATTGATTCTCCAGTCTTATTACTATTGCAATTCTCTGCAACCTGGGAGGACATTTTGGGCAATCCATTCCAGTGCCTCACCGCCCACACAGTAAAGAACTTCTTCCTTATCTAAACTAATCTAAACTTCCCCTGTTTAAGTTTAAACCCATTACCCTTTGTCCTGTCTCTGCAGTCCCTAATGAAGAGTGCCTCTCCAGCATCCTTGTAGGCCCCCTTCAGATACTATTCTATTTAGTGGTGTGTAATTTTTTTCTCTCGTTCAAGATCAAATTGTCTTTGATGAACTTAAGATTTGGGTATCATCACAGTATTCCATTGCCCGCATCTGTACAACCACAGTTACACTGAAAAAGAATAAACATGAAAAAACCACAATTCAACAATCCTTTAATACTATTTTCAACAAGTTGCAAGTACAAGTGTAGAACTGCACTTTTTTTCAAATGACTTGGTAGTTCTTAAGAATTGACATGAACTCAAGCATCCTCGAGCTGTTCTTTGCATAAAACATTTTGTGAAGGTATTATGCCAGTATTGTGCTCTTTTAGTTAATCTGCATACTCACAAATAGAAGTTCAGTTTGGTTAAAGAAAAAACTTCATGTTAAACTTCTATTCAAATAAGAACCAAATCTTTGAGGTTTTCTTTTTTAAAAATCCTGGTAATTATGAAGGCTATATAAAATGGCATTAGAAATGTATTTAAAAGGCATTTTATAGAACCAACAGATATACATACACAGATGTTCATATGTATTCTTTTATAGTATAAATTTCCATAATTCTGCCAATTTATCTGAATGAGTACAGTGATATATCATGAAGAGATGATTTAGCAATTGCTAATTGACTGGGAAACACTTGAGAGTATTTTTAGTGCTGCAGAAATATTAAAAACTACCTGACAACATTAATAGGAGTTGTAAATGATACAGTATTAACTGTGGTAATTTTCAGAACTTTGTGTTAAAGCAGCCCTTTTATTTTTTTATTTAATAGGCAACTGACTGAATCTTCTGCTACTGCAAAATCTACTGGAGTTTTTGTTGGGTTACTATGTGGCAATCTGAGATGGGCAAAAGGTGATAGGGTAATTTCAGAGTAGATAAGGGTCAGAAAGGATTAATAATGAAATCCTACAAATACATATTTTTCAAATGCAATGTAAGTTTGATTTAATGGAAAATTTTTAGAAACAGATTTTTTAATGACAAATTCATTGTCTTTAAAATTGAGTACAATTCTATCAAAATCGGGGGGGGGGGGGGGTCCCCTTTTTTAACAAAAAAGAACCGAAACCTGAAAAGTAAATGTTCATTTTCAAGGATTTGAGCACTGAAAAATTAATACTTATTATTTAATTCTTGTAATAAAAAATGTCATTTAATTAATGTTCTTGTAATAAAAATGGAAAATTCACTTATTTCCTATCTGCAAGCCAAATCTAAAATGACAGTACACATAAAATTGGAAGATAAACTCTTGCAGTGCTTACTATTTTTTTTCTGCATTTTCTGTCTTCTGATTCTCTTTACCTTTGATGGTGATTAAATAAACCTTAAATCTTAGAAAAAAAGGCTGAGCAAAGTACTATGCCTCTTTCAAAAACTGATTTGAGCACCTTTGATCTTCTGTATGATTTGTAGGTGATGCAAATTGTCTTTGCATCTTCTCACAATATTGTTGCAGATAAAGAGCACTTTTTTTTTTTGCCTCTCCCTCAGGCTCTCCAGGTCCTTAAAACATGTTTTTCAAAAATGTTTCTTCCTTTTTTAAGGTGTTTTATTCTAAATATTTTTCCTGGAATTGGTACCTCTCAATGACTTCTGTGCTGAAATATCAGCCAATATGTTTTCTCTTTACATATTTTATATACAAGCTCTTAAAGCATCTCAGCATTATTCTTCTGAATTCTAACTCTTTCCAAACAGATACATTTGGAACAATTGCAACAGGACTGAAAATGATATGGAGCTATTGTCACGAATAAATTCATTGCAATGACTAATAACATCAGTGTCAAAGAAAAATGTAAGGCATACTTAGACCACATATATACACAAAACAGTAAAATATGGAGAAAGTTCGAGAGAGTAAGTGTTCAATTGTAATGGTGATGATGAACAGCATCAGGTTTGCCCTGGAGTTGTTGGAAAATATCTTGAAAAAGATGTCTTGCAATTTCTCATTTACGAAATTGGTTTCTAAAATGTGCATAAATTAAAATATTTCACAGAACTGTCTTTTTATTTCTCTTTATTATTCTATGAAGAAAGGAAAGGAATTACAGTTAACAATTTAAAACCACTGTGCCTTCAGACTGAAATCTTGAAACTATATGTAAAAAGAGAGATGCTTGTATATTATGTTTCCTTTTTGGCAATCTTTTCATATATGGAATATATGTAAGCAAAATATTTACAGCATCTCAACCCACTGCTAATTAACTCCTTGTCACAAGTACCCATATCCTGTATGCTAAATAGATAAGCCAGATAAACAACCACAAACCAAAGAATTTATGCACACACTGCAACTCCTCTGATTTTACTGAGTAAATGGCATAGATAGAATCTTAAAATTTTACTTAAATTGACCATTAATAATTCAAAACAAAAGTTCTACACTGGACATCATACACACATGTATAATAGTATGAGAGCATAATCTTACAGGATGGCAATAAGTCAGAAGTATCTTAATATGTCAGATTTTAAGAATTTTTACTTTCCATATATTTCTCAATATTACTGATTTGGGCAATGAATTCCTATTGGTTT
The DNA here is from genome assembly GCF_000696875.1 of Nestor notabilis. Classification (NCBI taxonomy): domain Eukaryota; kingdom Metazoa; phylum Chordata; class Aves; order Psittaciformes; family Psittacidae; genus Nestor; species Nestor notabilis. Next base: position 27,608 of record NW_009912262.1, read on the forward strand.
CATACTAAATATGAAAAATACGCAAACACCGAGGTGATAGTTCCTGTGGAAATTCTTGGTTTTAAAAGCATTTGTATGCCTAATTAGTGTTGGCTGCTGAAACCATGAAAAATCCTTCTTTTCTGTTTACATAAAACATAAAGACAAATAAGCAAATCAACCCACCTCCCCTCTTTTGATCTCTTCCCTTCTTTCATTATCTAGCCTTTGACGTACTGAAGTAACTTTCCATATTAGTTTAGTACTTCAGGGCAAATCTTACCTTTTGTTTCTACCACTTGCCAACCTAGAGCTGTTTATTCTAGTAGTGTTATTAAGGTTATACAGCTCATCTCCTTGCCCCTTCCAGATTAGCTTCACAACTCCACAGGAATTCCCAGCACAACAGGCCTTTGAAGGAGTAGTAGAGGCAGAATCCACTTGTTAATGCTTCCCCTCAAGCAGTTACTGACACTGTCGCAGTCTCTGAGTTTCGGTAACATTTGCAGTGTGGGTTAGAATGAGGATTATTTTGACCTAGAGACCATGAAGAACGTTTTTGTGCTAAGCCTGGATATGCATGGGCCTAACCTCATCTAATACGGTCTTTTTTAATTGCTCTTTTCATAATATAAACATCACTCTATCATACTCTTCTAACAAAGTAATATGTTCTTTCATATGAAGGATCTTGTTACTCCCTAACTATAGCTATGTTTCCAAGAAACTGAATACAAGATTTACCAATGACCATATGATACTGTCACACAGAAACAAACAAACAAAAAAGCCTGAAACTCTGTGTGAGGAATCTCTGACAGGACATGTACACATTAGGGTTTTAGTTAAGATCAGAGAAGCACTTTCAAGGTGAATCTCCCAGTGACCTCCCTTACTACACTTGCTGGTATCATGGAGCAGTCACCCTGCACATATATGAAACTCCCTTTAGATGAAATTAACCCGTATGCTCCTGGCCTGCCTACCTCAGGCACCCTGGCTGTTTAGAAGCATCTGGTTCATGGCACCAAACTATTTTTAGCATGACAGTCTCTGAAACATGTACAACATCAACATAAAGGCCTCAACGCCAGCTGTTTAGCTCTGCCAACCTACTCCTGCTATGCAGCACTACGTGCTGATTGTAAAAGCAGTGAACTGTCCTCCAGCAGTGGCTGTTGTACCACCAGAAAAATACAGAAGTCTGATGAAACTACCAGCAGTGTTGCTGTGCAAGAAGAGGAAGCAAATTGCTTGTAACTGTAGCCTTAGGCTGGCTATCTGTATTGCCTGAACCTTGGGTGTATGTTTCTCAATCTTTACTACAGGAACTGAAGGATTATGATCACTGGTTAAAGAGTAGCAGCTCTATAAATATTTGAATGCTGCTATTAGTAAAAGAGGAATTAATTTCTCACTGGAATAATGTAGATTAGATCTAGATAATTCATTTGTAAATACAGCTCTTGAAATATTGTGAAAAAACATTTCAGAAGCACAGAAGAATAAGGAAATGGATGTTTCCAGGTTGCTGAGAGGCTGTTAGCAAGTATAGTGAGTAAAATGCATGTATTTGTTACAGCCCTCTAGTTATGTACACTATGAGACGATTCTGTCATACAAATTAGAAAATGAAAACACCTTTTGGGTCATTAAGGTAATGCTCTTCTAAGCGTATGATTCTCTCTACAAAGTGCTGTCAAGGTATTTACATAGTCCAGTTTTAAATGGCTTAAGAAAAAGTCTTCCAGATTTCACAACAGGACACTGTTTTGTAATTGAAAGCATATAATTCTGAGATTGCTTTACAAGTGATTGGCACTCTTCAGAATGTATTTATAACATAGCTCTGGTCAAACAAATAAGTATACTCAAATTAGATCCTGAGGAAGCTAATTTTCTTTCCCTGCCACTGCAGTTACATGTGTCATTCTCCTCACTATTGCTGTAATGTTTTCATGCTCAGGCATATATCCCGTAAAAGCTTATCCTCAGCTCTAACCTTTGTTTTATTCTTTGCTTCCTCTTAAGTCTCTCCATGTAAAACCTTTATGTCCAGTGTCTATGTGCTTCTACTCTGGACTCAATTGCCTGAGATATTGACAGAGGTATTACAATTGCTGGACATATGGAAAGAAGCGTGATTTTGCTTTAAAGATGACTTTTCTGTCCACCAAATGCAATCATTTGGGTTGCTGAAATGAGCCAAGCCACCATTAGAAGGTGTTGTCTTACCACACAGGGTGCAGCGAAATTTTGCTTAGCTTGGGAAGTTCTGCAGGCAGTGTGGTTTAGAGAGCAGCATTTGAAATCTTCAGGCATTATCTCAAGGAAGTTGATAGAAGTGGGTGTCAAATAAATGACCCTCTAGCATGGGTGACCACATACAGTGGTTATGACAACGTAATCTTATCCATGTCCGGAGCATTCATGCTTCAGACTTTCCAGTTTGCATATGGGAATTCATGACATATTCTTATCATAAACACAAATTAATTCATCTTAAAGAACCGGGTGTAGAATATACCACTGAGATATTCTACAGCTGAGATAGTGGCGCTTTGAGGAAAAAGTATGTAAGAAAGAGCAAAACACTGCACAACAGAGAGGAGTGAGTTAAAAAAAAGAAACAGAAGCAGGCCTGTGAACACCAAGTTGTAGAAGGGGGTGGGGGTGAGGGCAAGGTAGTTTAGGTTTTGTCAGTTTTGCCTGTAATGGTAATTGGTAAAGGATCTCCTTATCAAATGCTCCATCCTTATCTCAACCCATGAGCTTTTTATCTTCTTTTCTCCCCCCTGTCCTGCTGAGGAGGGATAGTTATTGATAGAGAGTCTGGTGGGGGTCTGCCACCATCCAAGGTCAACCCACCCCCAGTCATAGATATTAATACATGATCTTGGTGACTCCAGGTACACATATCTGGGAGTTCAGGTCGAGGAATACTACCTGGGTGTGAGTGAGCACTAACAGTTTCAGGAAAAATGGATTGGATGCTTCCTTTTAGGAACTGCACAAGCTAAGTGCTGTATGTAGTCAGGGTGGCAGAGGAAGCAGAGGCTAGACAGGGAAAGGATGAGGTTTGCTGTGGCATTATGTATATACACATTATGATGGTTCAGGATTATTTTATTTCTTTTTTAATTCATTTAAACATAAAAACCCTAAATCCCTTGAAGGTACAAAATAGAAATTGTTCAGTGAAATGAAACCTTGTACTACCTGCTGTTATAGACTAATTGCTCACAATCAACGAACTCTTATCTTTTTCATTTTGAAATTATTAGTATTACTTTGGTTATTAGTGTAATTTGGTGTTATCCTTTTTTCTTTCCAAATTAAAATGCACTATGATATGCTCTAAAATGAATAAGAAGTTTAATTATTTTTCCATGGGAAAACATTTAATTTAAGCTTATACTCAATACTCCTGTTGAATACATAAATGTTATCTTAGGCAATTTTGGTGTGTGAGCAAAATAACTGAAAATTGTTATGGTTGTGTGTTATGGGTGTGTATGGTTAATATGCTCAGCTGGCAGTAAGTTGATACAGCAAGAATTCATCAGTGTCTCACAGTCCATAGTTTTCCTCTCCTTATGTCACCTTACATTCACTTTCACTGTATTTCACCTTAATTCATTGACTTGATTTCTGAGTCTCCCATTTAATGATCTTTCTCCTCTTTAACTCAACTTTCCTTTTATTAAACCGTTTCCTCCTTCTGTCTGATCTTTCAGACACTTCCTCAGACATCTGGCCTCTGAATCTTATTTAGCAAATTTCTGATTCCTTTCTGAATAACATGGAAAGTTTCCACACTCAATAGGTCTGTTTCTATCCACTTTTTCTTTGGCTTATCAAAATAATATATCTAGTTATCTATTAGCTCAATTCAAATTCCTTCTGAACAAACACATTTTAATCTTCATAATCTTTAAAATGAGATTATCCCATTGCTAAACTATCCTTTTCAAGCAAGTGTATAGAATCATGAGAGATAATGCCATTCCTTGTCCTCATATATGCTTTGGGTTGGTCTTCCAGGCTATTTTGAATGGGACTACTGAGCTTCCATAAAACAAATATTTTTCATTTTGCTGGGCAGACATTTAGAATACTTGATTTGTTTAAAAATTTCCAATTTAAAGCTGAACTTCTCTTTGTTTATTATTAAAAGATGACAATCTTTAATTTCCTGCTTTGAATTTTGATTTTATTCAGATCTTTTTTTATTATTATTTTTAAATTTAAGGGCAACTTTACATTTTTTTTCTCATCTGCACTGCCCTACAATGCTTCCTACTGTAAAACACCTTCATTTGTTTATTTCAGTGTTGGTTGTTTTATGATGGAGAACAGCCAGTGTGTATGGAAGTCTAACATCATTACACTCAGTTCTAATTAGTCTGTTCTTCCTTTTACAAGAATGTATCATCTATCTCAGTCATTTGCATTGTTTAACTGCGTCTAACATTCCTATTTGGTCCTTCAGAATGAAGTCTTTCTAGGTATAAGACTAATCTCATTAGGTCTTTTCTTGACCTCTCTATTGCTTCCAGATCAGCTTTCTGATATTTAATTCCAAAGCTTCTTAATTTTGCTTATATGTTCATCTAATTTGCCACCTCTGGATCACTGTCAAAACATCGAACTTCCTGTCACAGTAATTGTAACTCTCTCTTTTTACTATTTTTTTCTACATTTGCATTCTATAAAATCTAAGCCAGTGAAGCACTTAAAATCCAAGTGGTAAAATATCTCACCACTCTCATGACCCTGTACCAAATGCTGTGGTTATGCAGTTTCAATTGTGGATTTGGACAGTTCACTGAATTTTTCCTTCAGTACACCCTGCAGCTATAAATTGTCTCAAAGGAGCTGGAAGGGAATCAGAAAAACTTTGCTCCATAGAATCAAATGGTTATGTTTGTTTGTTCAGAAATCCGTAAGTAGGAAACGTCAGGAACCAGAAAGTTTCTCTGCCTTATATGTGGGCCAGCATATCTATTTCAGTATGCATCTCACGATTATATATATTATATATATTATACCCTTTGAACCATTGCTCTCTCACAACAGCATCAAGGTGAAATTAATGATGTGAAGACAAAAGGTTATTTAAATTAAGTTCTGTACATATAAGCTTCAATTTTGAAATATCCTAATTTCTTTAACCTAAATAATTTTTATTGTAATGGAACTAGACAGTACTGTTTTTGAGAAGTGGTCTTTCTGTGACCAGATAAGGACTCATTTTCAAGTAAAGGAGATAAAAATACTTTAGAAAATGCTGAAAAAATGAAGAAATGGATAGGTATGTGCAAAGTATAGATAAAGTTAAAAATTGCAGTGACTAGGTCATTAACCATAATGAGAGTGTATAGAAAACTAGAAAAGTGTACGTTGTCTGAATTCCAGCTGTTTTTCAGTGAGGATGAAGGAAAATGAAACCTTACCTGGGAAACTTTGTTTCTTTTCTTTCATGGTATGTTTAAAGCACATCTGTTGCAGAGTTAAAAAGGATATTATGTCAGAATTGCCAGAGGAAAGATCTGATTGCTCTTTTAATTTTACAGTGACCGCAGGTAAAGTTTGATCCTTCAGCCTAGATTTAAACATGCTTTGAGAGAGAATTACATGTTCTGTTCCATTTGTTCAGAAGTTCTTTAGAGAGTTACTGTTAACAAAACAATCCTAGACTCACAAATACAGACATAAATAAGACATCATGCTTCTCATGACTACTATAAAGAAGATCTACAATCTGAGATCTTGTTATCCTAAGGCTAGTCTGAAAGAAGGTGACCATCACCCACAGGATATACTTGCCTATACATGCAGGAAGTGAAAGTATGTATGGAAAATGGAAGTATAGATGGGATGACAGGGAGGGATATGATGAAATGGAACTAGAAAGATGAAAATTCAGATGGAGTTGAAAATGGAGACAGATAGGAAGAAGAATAAGAGGAAAGAGAATAAGAAGGGCTGCTGAAGAGACGTAAGAAACAAAAGGAGAGCCAAAAAAAAATTTTGGCCCGATGAAAGGGATGGTCAGTCCCATGACTGACAAAGAACACAGAAAAGATCGAAAGATTGAAATATTTTCTACCTTCTTTGCTTCATCTTTTCTGGTAAAGACCAGTCTCAAACCTCCTAGTTCTTCTGTAGATCTTCAACTTCTAGGACTTCTAGAAGTCCTAGATCTTCTGTAGTTGAAGCATGGGGGAGAAGAGGTACTATCCATAGTAGAGAATGAGTTGAGTTAAGTACTCTTAAACCAGTTAATATGCATAAGTCCATGCAACCAAATGGGATGTATATGAAGGTGCTGAAGGAGCTGGCCAGTGTAATTCTGAGGCATTCCTTTGTGCTATTTGAAAGGTCGTGGTGACTAGGAGATCTTTCCTGCTCAATAGAAAAAAAAGCATCTTTAAAAGAACAAAAAGGAGGGTGTAGGGAACAACAGAGCAGTAAGCCCCACTTCAGTTCCTGGAAGGTTATGGAGGAAATCCTCCTAGAACCTAGTTCAAGACACATCAAAGCCAAGAAGGTGATTTGGAATAACTAGCATAAGTCATACCAATGGTCATACTTTCTCTGAGAAGATGGATGGCACTAGGGAGAGCAATGAAGAACATTTTGTTTAGCCATGTCTAAGCTTTTGACATTGTCTCCTGTGATATCTTTATATCCAAGTTGAGGAGATACAGACTGGATGGGTAAAAAAAATGTTTGGACATTTATGGTTCGAAAACTAACTGACAAACAGTTACGAGCCATGTTCCTTGGGTGATACTGAAGCTGATGCTATTTAACATCTTAATCAACAGCCTAGTTAGGGGACAGAATATTTCTTCATTAAGTCAATGTGAGACCTCAGACTGGGAGGACTGCTTAATACATTGGATGGCAGAGCTGACATTCAGAAAGACCTTGACAAGCTGGAGACAGACACCAACAGAAATTCAAGAATTCATCAAAGACAGATAAAATGTCCTTCCACCTGAGATGGAATAAAGTCATGGAACATTACAGCCTACCAGCTAGAAGATGCACTGCAGAAAAGGATTGTGTAGCCCTGGTGGAAAAAATCCCCTTGCAGCAATGAAAGTTAACTGCATACTATGTTAGTAGCAGTGTAGTCAGCATGTCAATCGTACCTTTCTCTTTGACACTTTGAGGTCATATATAGGACACTATGCCCTACCACCTTCTCCTGTACAACAGAGATTGACAAGCTTCAGAAAGTCCAACAATTAACTACCAAGATGATTAGAGGTTGAATCATATGATGCAGGATGGTAGAATAGGAGGTATTCAGGTTGGAGAAGTGAAGATCAAGGAAATCTAACTGCAGTCTAGCGAAAGTTAAAAGACAGAATCAGACTTCTGTCAGACACGCACAGCGAAAGAGCAAGAGGCAATAGACACAAACTGCAGCAAGAGACCTCCCAGATGGATACATAAAGAAAAAAAAAGATAAAAAAGTCACAATGAGGGTGATTAAACACTAGAGCAGGTGTCATGGTTCAAGCCCAGCCGGCAACTTGGAACCACGCAGCCGCTCCCTCACTCCCCCTCTTCCTTCCGCCCCCCGCTCCTGGAAGGATGGGGAGGAGAAGCGGAGGAATGTAACTCCCACGGGTTGAGATAACAGCACTCCAGTAACTAAGGTACAATACAAACCACTACTGCTACCAATAATAATGATAAGAGGAATAACAAGGGGAGAGGACACAACCGCTCACCACCCGCCGACGGATACCCAGCCCGACCCGAGCAGTGATCTGGGCCTTCCGGGTAACTCCCCCCAGTTTCTATACTGGGCATGACGTGCTGTGGTATGGAATACCCCTTTGGCCAGTTTGGGTCAGGTGTCCTGCCTCTGCTTCCTCCTGGCTTCCCCTCCTCCCTGGCAGAGCATGAGACTGAGAAAAGTCCTTGGTCGGAGTAAACATTACTGAGCAACAACTAAAAACATCGGTGTTATCAGCGTTGTTCCCAGACTGAAAGTCAAAAACACAGCACTGCACCAGCTACTAAGAAGGAGAAAAAAAATGACTGCTATAGCTGAACCCAGGACAGCAGGCTACCCAGAGAGGCTGTGGGAACTCCAGTCTTGGAGATACTCAGAACTTAACTGGAGACAGCCCCGAACAACCTGACTTAACTTCGCTGTTCATCCTGCTTTAAGAAGCATGTAGACCAAACCACTTATAGAGAGCCCCTGCATCCTAAAGCATTTTATGTTTAAAAAACATTTCTGGATCATTGTCTATCATTATTTGTAGTGTAGTCAAGTTGCTTGTTTTTTTTTCTGGGGTTGAATTCATTCAGCTTCCCATCTGGACCACACTCTTGAATTCCTGCAAAGCCAATTACCTCCCATTTGGTCTGCTGCTGTTGTTTGATTAACTGTTTCCACAGAATTTGCTCTTGCGATGCTAGTAGTGTGGGTTTTGGACCATTTTATATCAATTTCACTGCTGCACCCCCTAGAAACATGTGGCCTGAGTGTTACTCTTTTCTCCATAAATTGTCATACTACTGTGAGAATGGCTGGGCTCCTATACCTACATATTGAACAAAGGTGTGGACTGAGGCTTTAATTCAGGCCTCTGCCCTATATAACCCCTTACTGCACAACCAGAAGCATATACAAATGTGACATTTTGTTACATTGTTGTCCTGGGATCTTTGCTTTTCTTCTTGCTCTCAGAAAGGCTCTTCTTGCTCACCCTCTCTAGATGAAGCATCCTAAGGGAATGCTGGCCTCTGTCTGTGGTTTGATTCTGTATGCCCTTAGACAATTTCCTAGATCTGAATAGGAAGTGGTAGCTTGACCTCCCAGCACACTGCAAAGTAAGTGCTCATTTTTTAATAACACTTTCAAAACTATGAATGACTATACTTTCATGTAATGGCATATACAAACGCAACCTCAGATCACCCTGAAGTGTAAAAGGGCATGTGCAACACCAGCTCAGAACTAGGTAAAACTAATAAGTATGATCATTCTGTGTCTAAATTAAAGCAGGAAGACAAAGGTTTAAATATCAGTCAGCCAATAAATTACAGATTTTCAGGGTCTAATTCCTGCATCAGAGAATGACTCCTCAGGTTAGTACAATTAGTACTTCATAGAAATCAGTCATGTGTTATATGATTTGCATGTATTCTTGTATCAGTTATTAACTTTTAAATTGATTGATGAGTTCTAAATACAACCCTAAGCTGAGGCTCCATTTTCAAAGAAACATAGAATTACAGAATGGTTTGGATTGTAAGAGACCTTTAAAGGTCATCTAGTACAACCGACCTACAATGAGCAGAGACATCTCCAACCAGAACAGGTTGCTCAGAAGCACATCCAACCTGACCTTGAATGTTTCCAAGGATGGAGCACCTACAACCTCTCTGGGCAACCTGTTCCACCATCCTCATCATGAAAAACTTATATCTATACTTATGTCTAGTCTAAATCTACCCCCTCTTAGTTTAAAACAATTATCCCTTTCCCTATTGCTACAGGCCTAACTAAAGGATCTATCTGCACTGGGCTGGGCAGCATCTCTAGAGATCACCTAGTCTATCCACTCCACTCACAGCTAGGGTGAGCTACAGCAGGATGTCCAGTTGTGTTCTGAATATCTCCAAGGATGGAGACTTCACAGCCCCTCTGGGAAACCTACTCCAGCATCCCTTTTCAAAGGAAAAAAAAAAAAAATTCAATGAAATTTCTTGTATTTCAGTTTGTGCCCAGTGCTCTTTGTCCTGTCACTGGGGACCACAGAGAAGAGTCTGTTTCCATCACCTTCACTCT
>NW_009912262.1:37443-42284 GCF_000696875.1 Nestor notabilis
CATCAATTATTTATAAGCACTGATAAGATCCCTCCCTCAGCCTTCTCTTCTCCAGGCTGAATAGTCCCAGAGCTTTTAGCTTCTCCTCACACATCAGATGTTCCAGTCCTTAATCATCTCCATGGCCCTTCACTAGATTAGCTCTATTATGTCCATATCTCTGTTTTACTGGGGACTCCAGAACTGGACCCAGTACTCCAGATGTAAGGTGCTGGTGCTGAACAGAAGATCACCTCCCTCAACCTGCTGGCAATGTTCTTCCTAATGCAGCCCAAGATGCTGTTGATATTCCTTCCTTCAGAGCACATTGAATACTCATTTTATTAGTTTGTTATTACATTGGCATACTTAGTTAAGAATTCAATTTATTCAAATGTAGTTTCTTAATAATTGGTGATAAAACTCATAACATTCTTGTATTTCTCTTCAAAATTGCAATAATGACTTTGAGCGGTATCCATTACTGTGTCTACAATCAAGTGTATTTTTTCCCAGGGCTGTCTGTTTTAAGGTTTCTAAAGGATGTGTCACTGTCAGGGGAATTATATAGTATGTATGATCTTAGTGAACCATGCACAGCATACAGGTCTAGTATGATGATCTGACAAAGCTTTTATTTCTCCATCTGGCTTTTTATTGACATTTTGCTGGATAGGTACATTTACCTGCAATAACTGTGATGGTGGTCACATTGGTTGCAATGACATGTCTTCCTTGCTAAAGGAAGGCATGGTACAGACGCATTTCAGAGGAGACACTTTGGACTGGACAGAATGATATAAATTTCAAACTGATAGCTTCAGTCCTGCCACATAACACATCTTTTTCACACTAAAACAATTCTTTATCCTTCACATATCACTCTTATTCCACCACTTGAAAATTCCTTACTGACCCATTTCAAGGTTGAAAACTAAAGTTACTCAGCTACTCATATTGGTAAACTGTCTTAAAAAAACCAAACTCTAGCATCATTATCTTTCTTCCCTGCACATAGCCAGTATGGAATGTCCTCTATTTTTCATGAAATTTGTATTTATGGATCAGAGATTTATTTTATTTTGCTTTTATTTTTTTGAAAGAGGGTAGACAAAAGGAAGCTCCAAGCCAAATCTTGTCACTGTTTTACTGACAGCATGAAAATGTTTTACTGTCCCAGAGGTTAATAAGAAAAAAATATCTCTTATCAAACATCAAAGAAAATGCAGAATTATCACAACAGCAAGCAATATTCTTTCATTCTCTAGTAACAAATGGTGCACGTTGCTACAGGAAACAAATGTACCCAATTTAATAGATAAATCCATAAATAAGAGCAGATGTTTTGCTTTAGCTAAGAAACAAACTGAAAAATATTCCGTATGTGTCTGGAGCCAAACTATGTTAGTAATAGTGAGCTTTACTAGAAAACACAGTGTTTTTAAGGGTCCTTCAGCACTATCCACTAACGCATTATGGAAGCTCATAATAGAAAGAACTCTCTGTTTAAAAAGAGGAATATAAAACACTAACAGACCCTATTTTCAGTTTAACTTCATAGCTAGAAAGGAGGCAGAATAAAAGGGTTCAAGCCTTTTCAGCAGGCCTTATAGAAAATGTATTACCTAAATCAAAATGGTGTTGCTGAGAAACCACTCAGTTGTTGCTTAGTTCTTGAATTTCATAAGCTTTGCATGCACCTTATTTTTTTCCTTTAAGACTTGCAAACTTAAGAGTTGCACCTTTGCACCTTTCTGAATGGTTACTGTAACCGCTATCCTCATAGAGAAAAAAAAAAGGTTTCTTCTGGATGGGTTATGAAAGAAATGAGTGAGCCCTGGCAGTGCTCAAGGATCATGGATATAGTTCATATTTTTAGGGGAGGTTTCAATGTTACGAATGCTGAGTGCTTCGTGTGACTTCATAGTTCATTTGGGTAGAGGAGTGAGGTACTGGAGGCACCCTGTTCTCAGTATTTTCTTAGAGACCATTTTATTTCAAGTTGCATTTGGAGGGCAGCAAAGTGCCTTCCTAGGAACTGTTCAAAGTTGCCAAACTCCTGCCTAGGACTTTCAGTGCTTACCTTGGGGCAGGTGCCTAAATGTCACCATTGGCAAATCCCAAGCATCTTGAGGAAAAGGTAACTCAAAAAGAATCTATTGAGTATCTCTCTTCTTACCTCTAAGTCGTTGCTTTTGCCATGAATCATCCTAATTCTGAATAGGTACAGGCCTTAAAAGGATCTGACTTGTTTTCCTGTCATAAAAAGCCTAATAAACCTTCTTTTTAATTCAAGGATTTTATTTCATTTAGGATTTCTCACTTTAAAAATGCTCTACTAATTTCACTTGATTTCAATTTGCTGACATTTTGCTTCTCAGTTCCATTTAGTGTCAAAGAAAACAGAAAACAAGCTACCAGGAATTATTCTGAACTTTCAATAATAATTTAAAAAAAAAGCCTAGCCCTTGCAATGTCAGAAATGAGCTAGGAATTCACGTTGCCTGTGCTATTACTTTTTTACCTTGAATGCAAATGAAGTCTCTGAGTTTTTTCCTCCAGAATTGTGATATTTAACATTGTTATCACACCAAGAAATAAACAATTGTTTAAGGAAATGAGTGAGAGTTGTTCTCAGTCCTACAGTGCTGAGTCAGTCATGCAGAACTAATTTCCTGGCTGTCTCTGAATGCACATAAAGCTGCTCTGTAGCTGCTGCTGACAATGAACTAGTGACTGGAAAAAGGAATCTTAAACACAGTCACATCTCTTGACTGTTAAAATCCCTTACACAAAGCATGCTGATCTAATGTACTATAGTAAGCAGCATCCTTTTTTCCGAGTGTTAGTGAAAGAAGTTTTAATACCTGAAGCTGTTGCCAAGTAACCAAATGCTTCCAAAATATTTTTCTCACTAATACAACTGTGGGTTGTTTTTTTTTTCCTGCTAATGAATATAGTTACATTGCAAATGCAACACTGGATATTGCATAATGGGAAAAATAGCTTAACAATAGAAGATTATCATGCATAACTGAGAATGTCGTTGAAGGTCCCTTCCAACCTGAACTATTCTATGATTCTATGTGGGGAGAACATTACAAGTCATTTAATCAGAAAATCTGTATTTGAATAAAACTGCCCAACATTTTAGAAGCAAGATGAAAATGGCAGTAAGCTATCTTTGTAAAAAGGGACTCCCTTATTTCTTTAACTACATCTTATAGTGCAGGAAAAGAGAACTGATGCCTTTCCTTAATGTATTATATTTAAAGCAGGCTCACAGATATCTTTGCTTTCAGGAAAAAAGTGCATTTCATAAAATGGTCTTTTACAGCACAAAGATCCTTAGAACAACAACAACAACAGCAACAAAAATCCCCAAAATCCACAAAAAGTAAGAGAAAAAATAAATGCATTCACATACATAGATTAACTAAGACTGCAACAAACCAGAAGATGCCCACAAGTAGCAATACTGCTTCTAGCTTAATGTAGATCTATCTATTCTTCAGATAAACTTTAATGGCTGACATAAGATGAAAGTGGGAGGAAAGTGCACTCAAATTCAAGTTTGCAATGTTACAGCCCACACAGGGATGTAAATGAAGATTTGGACACAGGATCTGCTCAGTGAAGCAGAAGGTTTTACTGCCCTCTAGTAAAATGCAGTTACGAAACTGTCTTTTAAAATGTATGCGTGCTGAGTAAACCTATTCAGTTATTGTTACTGAAAATGTGATTAGTCCTGGTTTGTCATCTCATTATTTCCATAGTCAAAGAGTAAAACATTTACATTCAGTCCAGAATGACTTATTTTTTAATTAAGGAAAATAGTGATAATGAAACACAAAAGCAAGATCTCTTTGAAATAAACAATTTCTGCATGAACAAATCTTGTGCCAAATTTTCAGCACTGTTATTAACAAAAGCTTTAGTGGTGGCCCTCCCTGGAAAAGAGCAGAGTTTTCATAGCACAGGGCAAAAATTCCTGAGTCCTAACTACAGGGGAACTTACCCTGTCATTATCATTCTACTAGCATTAAATTAGCAGCTCAAGAGTGAGCACAATTTGTGTTCTTTAATTTCTGGCAGCAGCAACTCTGAGAATGAAATGGCAGCTGAACTTTTTACATGGTGCTTAGATAGCACTGTAGAGAACTGCAAGATTGTTTCAGGGAACTTGTAGATATTGAAAAGTGCAACACAAAGGAAAAAAGAAATAAAATCATAGTTTTGTTGCCACACGCATAACTGTACCATGCAGTGCTGTACTGCTGGATTATTACTAACAAGGATGACATGAAAGGATGTGTGAGGCTGTCATCTTAAAAAACCTGACACTGATGGTGATCGTTATAACTGTGTACACTGTGACTCGTTAGGCAGTGCAGTCTCTGCTTCTCAAATGGCAGCAGGAAAAGTGCTTGAGAAAGGGCAAGTACTAACTCAGTCTCACAAAGTACCTAGTGCTTTCCTCACTGCATCTTGGTTTTATTTCTTTATTTATTTAGTATTTTTTTCCTCAAATGTGAAGTATAAAACTAGAAGGTTTTTCAGGAGTCACGTGCCCCCTCTGGGAAAATTATATTTGCAATTCTTAGCATCAGTCACTGAAAGGTACAAATATTCTGTCAATCCTATCACTGCTTTTGTATAAAGGAATGCTCAGTCTCCATATATTCTTATATATGTAGTTCCATAAATATTCAAATGCCTGGGGAAAATGGGGTTGGAAATGGGGGAGTATTTCTAAAGTAAATATAAATTAAAATAAACACGAGGAAATAGAGTTTATATTAGTTCATATAAAAGATACAAATAGAGGGTAGCATTGCTCATTTCTTCTCCTACCTCTTTCC
>NW_009912262.1:42315-56997 GCF_000696875.1 Nestor notabilis
GAACAGAGAGTGCAGGAGCACTATCTTGTCCAAGGGCCACCGTAGAGGAGGGACTTTCTGACCTGTCACTCTACCTTTGTACAGTGTCTCAAGGTCAACGCATAACCTGAATCTAGAAGCTCAGTCCAGTCCGATCTTGTTGATTGGTGGTGGTGTGGGATCACAGAACCATGACTATTTTCCTGACATTCTTCTTTTCTCTTGAGACCTGCCTGGATGTGGGTGAGAAATGAGGCTCTCAAGTGCTGTAATACCTTGTTCAATGGAGTAACAGACACAAAAAGAGTAACATTGTTCAACATTTATTATGATATGAAGACTCTTTAATTTCCAATACAATTCCATGGGTTCTTAGAAAAAGAGGTCTTGAAAAGGCTGTGGGAGAAAACCTAATACAAACTTCATATAGAAAGCATAATCATTTGTA
The DNA here is from genome assembly GCF_000696875.1 of Nestor notabilis. NCBI lineage: Eukaryota > Metazoa > Chordata > Aves > Psittaciformes > Psittacidae > Nestor > Nestor notabilis. The sequence goes on from NW_009912262.1 coordinate 42,743, forward strand.
CCACAGTCATTGTTGACAAATGCTGACACTTACTAACCTGTCCTTGAAAGCCTCAAATAACAGCTACTCAAGGTACTACAAGGTCTTTTTTGTCTTTATTAGGTAAGATCCCTGATGAATCTTTTACTGCTCTCCTCTTTGCTAGATACTTGGCTTTTTTTCATTAACTCCTTGGCTAAGCCCTGCTTCCTTAAAGGTTGTTTTAAATTTAACTCTCTTAATGATTTATGCACTAAAAGAATATAGGGAAGAAAATACATTTTCTGAGCTTTCTGTAAATAACAAGCTTACTTTTTAAAACACCATAGTTTTATTTAAGATGTATTTTAGTTAAAGCTTATTAAACAGGAAAACATAATCTCTTACTTTTAATTTTATAACTGTTAATTTACTATGTGTATTTACACTGCCTTGTGCATTATACAGGTATTGCATTAAGATCATTTGACATTCTATGGTACATTTGGTAGCACTATTTGTTACCCTTTTGTTGATTTATTGTTATTGTTCTGGTACTGTGAGCGTGTTTAGGGTTTTGAGACATGTGAGTGTTCGATCAGATTTATTTCTACTGAGTTTTGTGCAATTAGGTAGAAGGTGTGTTAATGGAGTTTGTGTGCATGAAAGAAACTTACTCTCATATTAGTCACTTAGATAAAAAATGCTTTCCATGATTCTGAGTGCATCTTCAACAGCTCCATAACCTTATATTTCACCTGAATTCTGAAAGGACCTGTATGTGCAATGGTGAAAAGCAAAAATTTTACAGAGAGCCCTCAGAACAGGTAATACACCAACAGCTGTCACCATAGTGTCCTTTAGGATTCCTGCTAATAGAGTCAAAACGTTTTCCTCCTGTCTCCATTCCAGGATATGGCCCATATGTCTACATGTTTGTGTGGTAATGTAAATAAAAAAGATAGATCATAATGGGTGTTTTCAGCTGAAAGAATGATAAGTATAAACATCTTAAGTGAAAAAGCCTCAATTTATTTGAGTTTAAGGTCAGAATCTGAGCACTGCATTTATAAAATGTCCTGGTGAGGCTTGGATATCTTTATTTAGTTGCATTGTTTTTGGAAGTCACTATCACTTTTGGATGCAGTTCCTAATCTGTATTTGTCTCTCTTTTTCCCCCCAAACCAAATTCTATAAGTAGAATAAGTAAATAGTTAAAAATGGAAGAGAGTCCAAAGAAATTCCAGGAAAAATTTAAGTTATACTGTGATTGCAATCTGGTCCATGATTGTCTTTGGAGATCTCTGAATTTCTATAGCCCTCACCAGATCAAATTATGTGCAAGATCTAAAAAGATCTGACAGGCAGGTTTCTATCCATTTGCTATATAAATATTTTCCCATTTTGAATCATATGAAATTACAACCTTTGGTTGTTTCTTAGGAAAATAAAACTGTAAGGATGTTTTGCTTCTCTCGTGGTTGCTGCGTAAGCCACATTTTCCTCCCTGCCCGTTGAGCATTTGATTCACAATCTTGTCCTCATGTACAATCTCCTCCATGAACATTTGATGAAGAAGACACTGCTGTGTAAATGGGGAAATGCATATTTGCATCTCTGCTATGCCTGATTTAGACCAGAACAGTGATTTTCAGCCTTTGCTCTGTAAACCCCTGTGGTTTGCAAAACAGCAAATAAAGAGCCAAGTCCACATATGCTGTAGATCTGTATAGATGTGAAATTTCTGAAAGGGTCCACATGTCTTCTGGGAAATTTATGCAGGTAAACAAACTGAAAAAGACTGAAAAACCCTGGACTAGAAATTTGAACAAGTCACTCTCGGTGGTGTCTTCTTATGCTATTTTGAAACTCATGTGTTTACTGAATGAAATTGTTTCATTTCATAGGAAGGAGTATGTGTCCACTGAAGGGGCAGGGGCAAAGGCTGACAATGCCCTTGTCTTTGAAATTGCTGCAAAAAATGGGTGTGGAACTATTTAGACAAAGTTGAACAGCTTGAACAGTTGCTTATCTAGAGCTTAGAGGTTGTTGTATTCTTTTTGTTCCTTTTTTAAGACTCAATGCTCTGTAATAAAAGAAAATCTGATAAAAGACAAGGGAATGGTGAAAATTAAATCACTTTCAGGAAAATAGTGAGATTAATCTTTTTGTATATTTATGAATCCTGAAAGAATGCTTGGGTGAAATCAGCATCACTGATTCACTCCCTTCATTCTCCCCCATACTGTGAAGTCTTTCCAAATCAGTAGCAAAAATAGGAATGATTGAATCGGTGAAGCTATGAACATTACAAGATGCACACTCCAACAAACATAAAATGCTTGACTGCCTAGTGAGCATTAGGAAATCTGTCACTATGAACAATTGAAGGTGACAGGTTTAAATAGACCGAGGAATTCCAGTGTTAACTTACTTCCAAACAAGATATTTTCAAAATTGTCATGATCAGTTTTCTTTTACTGAAGATTACCTGCGTGAAAAATAAACTAATTCAAATCCTCTTTAGATAAATGCAAACTAAAAAAAAAAAAAAACAAAAATCCTGGGAAACAAGAACATTTCTGCACTAATCACTTTTTTTTGCTAGAACTTTCAAGAACACCTTTTCATGCTGTGGGTGCTGGAGAACTAACGTAACATGACAGTCCTCTCATGAAGGTGCTTCAGCTAAAAAAGAGTCCTCAGTTTTCTGCTGTATTTTTGAAAGAAAGGGAAAACTCTGTTTGAAAACCCTACCTTTTTCATCAGTAACTTGTGAGCGTCCTATGTGTGACATACAATTCTGAAAGAGTTCAAGCCCTGCAGAAAGCAGGCAGCTCCAGGAGCACCTAGCATATTGGCTGGCATAGCAAAGTGGCAAGTGTCGGGGAGCAACTGTTAAAAGCATTAGAAGCAGTATAACTCCACAGTATTTTGTTCTTTTATGAGATATTTTGTCTGTTTAATTCATGGAGAAGAAGGTAGGAAATGAAAATGAGGGCTAAGGACAATGGGACTGTCTTGAGATACCTAATACCACTCTTAGTGTGTAGATATATAATCTGAAAGAAGAAATAGAAATTATGAGTTTTTTTCAAACCAGTTCTAATCTTTAGGGAACTGAGGAAGTTGTTTTCTGTTACATCCGTGGGCATAGTCTCATCTGCAAGACATTTAAATACCTAGTACCCCTTTAGCATGTAACTTCTGCTCATTTAGCTATCAAAATTGTGTTGTTGATTTTAGTCTTTAACCTTTAGCCTAAAGGGTAAAAATAGAATAAAAAGGAAATCTTTGTAATGCCTATGAACATAATAAGGGTGTAGTGTCAGAAAGTTTCTCTTTTTCTTACCACTTAATATATTACAGTATAAACCCTTTGTAAATGATCTGTGCGCTTTCATATTTCAACTTTCTTACTTGTGCTGCATGTTAGATGGAAGTACTAACTTTAAAATTAGTCATCCTAATGTGCAAAGCACTGGAAAAAGATGGATGTTTTAAACATAAGAGGCTTTACATGAAACTCCAGCTCAGATTAGATGAATTGTGGAATTATGCCTAATACTCTTAAAGGATTTTAGTGATCAAACACAGAGTAGGCCTATGCTGACATTAGGTCTAACATATCTAAAGTACACATAATAGAGATCCAGGGCCTTATAGACCTGTGGTTCTACTGGTTTGTATTAAAACTTCTACAGTGTAAAAAATCTTGACCAAAAATACCCATGTTTTTCTATAGTCAGCAGTACTTCTGGTGGTATTTCTGGACAGTTCTGAGGCTCTGTTTCTGTGCCTGCACAGTCCACATGCCATCTGGTGTATGTGTCTGCTGCAATATTGCATAGACCTCTTACACTCCAAGTAGATTGGACTGTTTCTTGTGGAGCAGGTAAATGTCCCTTAAATGAAGCTGTGACCCATGAAGAGCCTATGGTGGAACTCCTAGAAGGAATTGTGGCCCACACACGAGCAGGTTTGCTGGAAGACCTGCGACCCTATGGAGGGCCCATGCTGGAGCAGTCTATTCCTGAAGGATGGCACCTTGTGGAAAGGATCCATGACAGAGCAGTTCCTGAAGAACTGCAGCCCAGTGGGAAGGACAGACATTGGAGAAACTTGTCAAGGGTTGTCTCCTTTGGTTGAGAACCACGATGGACCAGGGCAAAAGGATGAGGTGGAAGGAGCAGCAAAGAATTATGAACTAACCGCAACTGACTCTCTTGATTGGCAATAAATGAAATTATTTTTTCCCAAGTCCAGTCTGTTTTCCCCATTCCAGTAATTGGAATGCAATGTCTTATATTTCAGGTAATATATGACCTGCATTTTTTGTCTGTTCCAGGGGTGGCTAACTTGCAGACCACAACAGTCTGTGTCATCTAGCAACAGGAAGAGTATGATTTCCTTAGGAGACAGGTAGGGGAGCTCTTCGCACTTTGACATCATGGAAGTAGGTGCTTTAGGAATACTTCGGACAGACAGATGAGATGGATTTTATACTTTTTCAGAGATTTTTTCTGCTCTTTTTTGAGTAGCTTTTCTAATATGAATAGAGAAGTGCTATTTCTGATTATTACTATTTCTAGGCTGAATTTTGAACTTAGTAGCATATTACACTGGCTGTTTTGTAATTAGGTGACATTAAAAGAAGATGTCTATCAAAACATTAACAAGGATGGTGGCCAATCCCTGTCAGATTTATTGAAAGCAAATACATTTACAAGTTCCATCATAAATCTAGGTCAAGTAATGAGATTCTCAACTTATTTTCCATAAAGCTGTTATTACATTATGCAGGCAAAATGGCATGATGCACAACAGTTCAATTTCATCAGCTCTTCACACAGCAGTGAAATCACAAACCAGTACTGTTTAAATTTTGATTTATTTTGTTGTCATCTATAAGCCTAGAATACATGCACACATGGAATATTATAGCAGAATATGTATTAAAACCCCTGAAAATTCTCTTATTTCTGTTGATATCCAAATATAAAATGTTAAACTCTTTAAGAACAAAACCAAGTATGTACATTTTTAATATTTCCTTTTGAAATGCTAAAATTAGTATTTTTAACTACAATACAGGACTGCTTCTTGAATCTGTTAACTTTCAATGAGCAATTCTAAACAAGAAATTTCCTTAGGCTTGCTAAGTGTTTGATAAAAGTTAGAACTTGTTTGCTTTCCATATCCTGAAATAATTAACTATCTAATGTAACTTTCAGCTTAAGGGGAACTTTCTAAGTCCTGGGCTATAGGATAATATTTGCCATCTATCTCGAAAACGTTTAGCTATTTTTTAAAGACCAATTTTTACTTCAGTGTCTGAGGAAGCCACATAGTGGTAAATTGTTTTCTTGTGAGCACATTTAATACAGAGGTAGGAACTTGTGGTTCAGCTTTCTCCACTGATCAATGATTGAGCAATCAGTAGGTGTTTAGGTAATTCATATAACTAGTGTGACATGTGGTTTCAGATTCACTCAACAGGAAAAGGGAACTGGAATTCTTCATTGCATTTGAAGGAGCGCTCTGCTCACAGAACAAGCAAAGAGCCTAATATCCTCCAGAATTTGTAACTCTAATTCATCTTTCTTCTAATTTCTTCCACCTAAATTTATGTGGAAAATTTAGATTGAGAAGTAATTTGGGGAAAAAGGAGTAGATTGTTTAAAAGATTATGCTGTTGATGAAGAAACTTCTTCCCTGATACAAGTCTATACTGAATGTTAGGGTTAGTAATAAGTTAACTTTTAAGCCTGTAACTGCTGAACTTGTGTAATAAGAGCACCTTAGATCAAACCCCAACAGCTAGCCATACCTCAAATTCAGCACTACGAGAAATGTCCAAATGCAACGGTAGCGATGTCTACTGGCCCTTCATGCTGTGTATGGGATTTGTCCATGTACCAAAAGTTGTAAATGCAGTAAATCCAGAAATGGTGATTCTGCAATTTCTTGGTCTATTATTTCTAGCCTTCTATAAACTTTTATTTCTTTTTCTTCCGCTTGTGATTAGAGCAAGCGGGGAAAGAGAAAGAAGGTCTATTCGTAAAAGGACTCTGAGAAGCAGAGTGTGGACCACTGTAGGGTGGGCTGAAAGTAATGGCTGCAAAAGTGTGGAATTTGTGTTTTAAATCAGGTGAAGATGACCTTCAGATTAGACCCTGGGCACAGCTGTGTGCTGTATTACACAACGGATGTTGTTCCTGAAAGGTGTTACTCACTGCTTTGTTCTGCTTAGGTGAGCTAAACAGTCAAATTGGGGCTGATGTTTATGCACTATGTATTTATTTTTGGTATAAATTTAGTTTAATGTTTCCATTGTATGTATCTCTTCTGCTCTTTTTGCGTTCTGTATAAAAATTGCACAGAGACAATATTGTGAAATTCAAGAATAGCAGATCAGTTTTTTGATTTTGATATAGTTTCTATCCAGAATATTTTTAGACTCTTGAATTAAGCATCTGAATATAAGTTGTATTTTTCCTAAGCAGTTCTGCGTTTGGAATGCTGGAAGCAAACCACAATTTTCTGGATTCACAGTGTACCACTACGGATCAATATTACACTGTCTGAATATATGTTATATCCTGGCTGACTACACAACATAGGTTGGAAACTCTCCTGCAACTAGATTCAAGCACAGATTCCCATTTACCATGTAGGTATCATTTGGGTTTAAATGATCATGTCTTTCTTTTTTCCTTTTTCCTTTTTTTAAATTTTTCTTTTAATTATTATTATTTTTTTTCTGCCCAGGAAAGCTGAATTTGATGACTTGCTGAAGGTTTCAGGAAGCCCCAGAGAAATTACTGCTGCACTTCACGATCAGGTAGTTTGGACACACAGGGTTTATGTACTGTAATAAACATTATCTGGCTATCTAGATGCATTGCTGTTTGCAGTTTTAATGGCTAAAGGGCAGGAACAGCTACAGGGCTCACAAAGTATATGATGACATATTCTCAAGCATATGGCATCCTTTCTGGACTTTCCTCTTGAGCTTTGCTATGAAGAGGATTAAAGGAGAAGAAAACACATTTCCCTGGCTAAAATTCTGCTCATTTGTAGGGGAAAATATCCAGAATTATATCCTTTCCCTACTGACAGAGCATCATGACTCTACAGTGAGAAACTTGTGCCAAACATTTCTTCTGTTGCAAGGGTTTATAAATAGTGGGTCAAGACTTGATACCAGACAACAGAAACACAATAGTTGGTGGCAGCTCTGGACAGCAAGTGTAACCAAAGTGGAGAATTTTGAAGGAAGCTGGTAGTTCGACTTGTTTTTTCAGAACTCCGTAGTGGAGGAGAAAAACAGAAAGTGGAGTCAGAAGGATCAGGAAAGTAATCAGGAATGAGGCTTGAGTGGAATAAAACTGTGTCCAGGAAAGAAGCACAGATGATGTCATGGCACAGTGTAACCCTCTTTCTGTAGCCCCTGCTGTCAGTTCACCTCCCACTGCTGGGGTTTTAGCTGCTCATGTAAGGGGTCCAGCTTTGATACACCCCAGCTGTGTAACCTTGACTCAGACTGCTGAGGCAGAGGTGTGAGACTGTCTGTACAGAGATAAGAAAGGTAAAAATTACAGGGACTGCTGATCTACAATTGCTAGGACAGCAAGGATTCAAGAGAGAAAACATCAACCTGGAAAGATAAAATCTTAAGGAAAAGAAATGCAGAGAGGTTAGCTGGAGGCTGGTCTAGTCAGGGACAGTCAGGAACCGCCACATTGTGGTTGACCCGTCAGGGCTGGCAGCACTGACAGAGTAGGAAGAAGGTAAAAACTCTGCACCCCTGGTGATGGCTCTTTGGAGCTGTGGCCACCAACCCTTCCCTCCTCACCAACACCTGCCCAGCTGGTGAAGGCTCCCAGGGGCTCTCCAGGAGTATGGGCACACCAGCGCTTAATGTCATAGCTCACTAAATACTAGTTATCTTTTATGTGCATTGGCCAATAAATAATTGCTTTGTCCTTATGAGTTACCCGTGAGTTGCTTGCAGAGTCTTTTTGTGCTAGGCTAATGATGCCCAAACAAAATGACTACAAAAATATTTTGTAGAGGTTAAGAGGTGATTTTCTTGTGCTGGGAAGCCAAGATGTACATTTAAGAAAGTAGCAGCATAATAAGAAAGGAACATGATCTTGGAATAAGTGATTTATATAAAAAAAGAATCCAACCAAAAAACTCACCCCCATCTAGCAGGAGGTATGTAAGTGTCCCTGGGATGGATGAAGACTCCTTTGCTGTAACCATACATCTAGAAGAGCTCTGATGTTCAGAGCTATCTGACATTAAATCATGTCAAGCAGAAGCAAACATCAATTGAAAACAAAATCATTAATGTTTTTAATTAGGTTGTCTTGAATTCTCATCTGCATTCTGAAAGCAAAGGGCTTATTTCAGTAAAAATCACAGCCAGCTTCTGTAGCAAGGAAACTGGCTGTCCTCTAACTGAATTGCGCCCTAAATCTGTTGCTTGGCAAGAGCAGGGAAGTGTTTTGCTCTGGTGTCTGACTCCACTGGCAGTGGTGCTTGTTAATCTCACAACCCATTACAATGCACTGTACAAGGAGGAATCTCAAAAACATCTTATTGCTGAGCTAAAGGCTATAAAGTGCAGTCTTTTCTACTAACCAGATTTGTGCTCTATTGTGTTTAATGGTAGTTGTGGCAGTTCATGATTACTCACAAATGGTGACTAGAGACTGTGGCTGAGAACCCTCTGTGAGTGCACGAAGAGGAGGACCTCAGAGCTCATGTTTTGAAGCAATATTTAGGCTAGCTTAACACTGAGCAATAAAATGAAGACAATAACATGGAAAATGAAGGCTAAAAATGTTTAATTACTTTACCCTGATAACACTGCTCCCTTCCAAGCTGGCAAGTATAAATTGGAACTTTACAAATATGTTTTATTTTTAAATCTTCTATCTACTGGCAAAACTGCATATTGCATCAGACCTCATAAACACGTTTTACAATTTTGTAAGTTTTCCAGCCTCCACATACCTATGTGTTCATGCATATACAGGTAGAGAACTAATGCATGCAGGGACAACTCTGAATTTGGGTTTTGTGGGGGTCCACCTCCCACTGAACTCTAAGTAAAATCTCTCTGTGTCATGCTTCACCCTTAACTGAGCGCAGCAGCAGCAGCAGCAGCACTAGCACCAAGCCCAGCACTCTCGCCTACCGGAGGAAGTACTCTGCACCCATGTACTAACCCTTGGAGGGAAGGAAGCCCCCCACTCCCCAACACCTTCCAGGTGGTTCTTTTAAGCTCAACATTTACAGTGTTCTAGTGAGTGTGCTGGATGCTCCCTTTGAACTCTGCTTTAGAGTCTCATTTAATGTGTAGCAAAGCACGTGAATATCAGTAATGCTGAAATACTGACAATAACAAGTAAATAGAGAAGTAGTTTAGTCTCATAAACCACAAAATCTGGTAGTGGAATCAGCCCTGGCACAGCACTGCCTAACTCCTTTTTATCTGGGAGATGGGCACCACTGCAGCTGTGTACACTGTTATTTACCCTGCCCATTTCCTGTGATCCTTTCTAGCACACAAACAACTCAACTAGCAATAAGTCTAATATTTTTTGATTATTAGCATTCTACTGACTGTGACTGATTTAAATTTGGGTATTGGTTAGTAAGCAATGTCTGGCAGTCTGACAGCTGGCAGCTCAATGGAGTGTAAACTTGTAATTCAATTACTTTCAGTTACATTTTCAATTTTTATATTCAATAAGAAATAAATAAGAACAGAAACTGTTTTTCCAAGAGTAAGGTATTTGAATCCCTTTTTTGGGGTGGCACAGATGAATGTCACTTTATCACTGAAGAGGCTAAACTAACTTTCTAGAAGGATTTGTGTCACAAACTGTCAGTTGCATGCATCCGTGAATGTGCAGTTTCACACAGTGTAGCATTCTTTGTATTATTGTCATGACTGAAATGTGCTTTCATCATTACTATGCCCTAGCTGACCAGCAGAGAAAGTAAGAATTGTCACAGGCTTTCAAAAAAGACCGTAACACAAAAATAAAAACTATGTACTAATGTATGTAGGAAGGTGGGTTCAAGTAGTTAAGCATATTTTAATTTTTCTTAAGAAGCTAATTATTTACTACCAATATTTGGCTCAAAATATGGTCCTACAAAATTAATCATTCCCAGTTTTAAACATTTGGCAACTGCAAATCAAGTTTAACAAAGGGAGCTTAGTGATAAAAAGCACAGACTTGTTTTGGAGGCACACACTTTTCAGATGGGAAGGAAATCAGACATGTAGCTATGATTTTTATTTTAGTTTAAAATTATTCTAAATACTTCTGTATGTGTATGTATGTATATAAATATGACTATATGTCGATGCATGCATATACAATCTAATCTTGACATTCATTTGTTGTTTTATATTAGATTTTAATACAGTTCCTTTGCATATTCCAATGTATGGAATGACCAATGTATGTTGCAATCACATCACTTCTGTATCAGAAGATTTATTTTTCAATAGTTTAGCATATTCAGCATCAAAATGCAGCATATTGAATTCAAATATTCAATGTGCTGAATCACAGTTATCTTAAAGACCACATTTCTTTTCATTACCTGTCAGACTGGCTGTGCTCTGTAGGAGCAGTGTGGCTGGCAGAATCCAAGAAAAATGCATTCCTATGCATTTCATATCACATTAACTACTCTAAGACTATATTTTCCCAGCTACTTATGACCCATCTGTTTCAGTCAGATTCTATGATTCTTCCTTTTCTATAGTGAAGAGAAATATTGGACAATAACACTTACCATTAACAAACTAAATAGGAGAATGAGTGAACAAGAGTACAGAACAAAATACTCAGACATCTACAAATCATTATTTTTTTAACCCTGTATAAGATAGGATTTCCTAGATATAAAAGAAAGTGATTCTTAATGAAGCCTAGTTTATAAAGACTTAAGTGCAACTCAGCACATGTCAGTGCTCATTTACCTTTTGGGTTCATTCTGCCCAATTTGGTTATCTGCTTTAGGCTGTCATTAACTCTTTCATACCCATCAGACTATGGAGGAAACCTTAAAGTTTAAGATAAGTTTAAGTGTCTAAAACAAAATACTTATTTTTTAGATAGTTTAAAAAAGATAAGATAAATTCGTATTTTCTGACTATTTCTTGTGTGATTTGAAAAGACAGTAGTATTACTTGTAGTGGTTCAGTATCAGTAAATTTACAAATTAAACCCAAATGTTATAATTTTCTAAAATGAAAAGATTTTTCTTTCTGAGTATTTTTTGGAAAAGTTTTCATCTCAATAAGTCCTCTTTTTTTTCCACCATTTTCCGTTCTGGGAAAGAGAAAAAAAATTAAAACCCCCCAAACAAACAAAACCAAAACAAAACAACAAATCCTCCTCGTTACAATGAAAGACTCCTGCAAGTTAAGTGTCTTAAGCTAGAAATTGTAATTTTATAATAGACCTTTGATGTGAAGACTATTGGATGAAAAATGTCTACTGTTGTAGTGGCTAGATCACTGACACTGTCTAAAGAACAGAGCTACCTTCTGGCCACTGTTGCCACTCTGATAATTCTGAAGCATATCAAAGATGGTGAAGTGTTCAGTCTCTTATCACACATTAAACAATGAGGAATTAAAAATCAAACCATTATTTTGTTTCTGAGTAATTAATTCTTCATTATACTAAAGTCAGCTGTTGACCTAAGATACACATAGAAAACTATAATTTCTGAGAGCTCTGACATGTTTTGTTATTTCCCACTGGTGCAGTGTATGAGGTTATTGACCTTAGGACAGAGTGTCCTAAGCAGGCAGTATATCTGTTTCTCACTGCTGCAGTTCACAACCTGGCACATGAATTCAAATGATCACTGATTGCAATTATCGTCTTGGTCTGAGTACTGCAATGTCACATAATATATACACTGCCTATTCTGTGTCCCTGCAGTAGGGTAACAAACAGTTGAGTATTGTAACCTCTTAGTAAATCCCAGCATAAATATAAAGATAACATGTAAAACCGCTGGCAGACATCTCACCTGGGGGCGCGGGGGGAACAACCAAAAAGCCTCCAAGCCATACCAAAGCAATAGAGTGGCACACTTTTTCTTTTCTTTTCTTTTCTTTTCTTAATAGAAGGATGACATAAATTAACTTCGTATTGTAGGAAAACAAAGCAGATGGTAATAAATGCCAGACTGACTTTAGGAAGCTGGTAGGAATGATCATTCCCTAGTTCAAACAATTTAAGTCTGTAAGTTATACAATTTTCTCATGTCTTGATAACTCCTAGAAATAAGGAGTTTAGATTTGATAAATACCTTGGTAAATTCACAGGAAATGGGCTTGCTTTTTCCAAAAGAGAACACTTTGAAAATTTTAATTTGCAGAATGTTTGGAAACTTGTACTCTTCAATCCCATTTAGACTAAAGGAAATTTCAAAGGTATCTGAATTTTCTGTGAAACACAAAATTTCATTTTGACTGATTTGCTGAAAGCTACACTTAACGTGCTGAAAATCAAGATATGTTTTTAGTTATTACAGTTGTGGAAATCACATAAACTTTTAAAAGTAAAAGTCTGTGCCCACAGGTCTTCCACTCTATCCATACTACAACTTAAAATCTATCTATCTTCAGCAGCACCTTTTTCAACTATAATATCAGTAAAGTAAAGCAAGACTGTCTTGACATCTTCTTGGAGTTTTATGCAATGACATTCATTAAAGCCAAAAGGAAGAAAGAGCTGACTTTATGAAAGATGTATTTCAGAAGACAGACACGGGAAACCCAGAAAGATGACAAGGGCTTAATAGGAATAAAACCTCTATCCTCCATTTAATTATCGTTATTGTCTATTTTAAAATAACTTCAGTCGAGCAAAAGGACAAAGCTACATTATTCACCCTCCTGTTTTAGAAGGGTCTGTTATGTTGGTTATTAATTACTGTTGGTATAATAAACATGCCTGGAAGAAGCACCTCAAATAAATGATCAGACACCTAGAAAAAAAAATTGACCTGTTTAAATGTCAAGAAATTGCACATTTAATTAGCGAGCTTGTTATTTCTTGCAAGGAAGATTATCAGATGACAGCATTCATATTTTAATTAGGAGACAATACCTTTGCACTCTTCCACAGGCAGAGTAGGGAATTTGTCATGCAAGCTGATGTTCTTTGTGAACTGTTCTGCTTTGACTGTAGGCCCAGACTTTCCAAGGCAAAACTTCACTGAAATTAATAGCATAGATACTTGAATAACCTAGGGAACCATGGACACCTTCTTTGACAGGAAAATGCATACAAGAGTATCAAAGAGTCTCTTTTAGTTGAGGGGAGGTTTAGTGATGACTTAACAGGCTTAATTTCGGCCATAAACCTAATTTGTCTTCAGGTCTGTACAGTTTCCATACTCCTTTGATCTTCTATTTTTATCATTTCGACTAGCAAGCCATTCCCACTCAGAAGACTAATTCAGCACCCATTTCTGGTTGCTTTTGTTCCTTATGGGTTTTGTTGTCTTTGACTCCAGCAGAATGAAATGGCTGCAGACTTCCCTCACCTCCACAGCAACGTCTCTCTGTCTCAGCTTACTTCTGAGCTATGTGTCTGTATTCTTCTATTTAAGCACCTAACAAGCCCTGTGGCCATTCATTTCTTGTAACACTCTTTGATGGATTTCACTTTGAAGACTTTAACTTCACTTTGGCTTTTTGACATGAAATTGAATGTTCCACTCAGTCTTTAATATACCAAGTAGCTTTGTTACCAATGTTAATTATCTGTTGTGTTCATCAACCAAGATTTCTTGTTTAAAATATATATAAAAAAAGAAAAAAAGCCCACCACATTATCCTGATGACAGTGGTTACAGTATCCTAGCAACAGCTTCTTTTTACAATGAGTTGTTTGTCAAAGGGCTAGTGTCCAGAATACTTCAAATAGACTTAATTCTCCATACAGTTTCTCTAACTTCATCATTCCTTTCTTTAATGCAAAATGTCCTTGATAAGGCTATGTTAACAAATAAAATGTCATACAACCTAGGGTTTTATAATTTTAATTTTTCTTTATGTTTGCATTTTTATAGTAATGCAGCAACAAGGAAAAATGGAAGTTCTTCTCTTAGAAAACTCCCCATAGAAAATTGATGAAGAGTTTTCTACAGAAATTATTTTCACAGGATATCTGTTTTCTCTGGGTGTCCACCCCCCACCCCCCTCCCCCCATTCCCTGATAAAATACATGGATTTA
>NW_009912262.1:57097-58853 GCF_000696875.1 Nestor notabilis
CTCCGTCGTCTTTCCTCTCTGCCCAGGGGCACGGCTTATGACAGGGCACACACTGGGTAAGAGTCAGGGTGCCTAATTCTTGAGTTTGGACACCATTCCTTCATCCGTGGCATGCTGGCACCTAACTGGCAGGTGACTGAATCAAAGTTTGATTTAACCCTCCTCTGACAAGCTAAGGAGGCAGGGCAGCAGGGTGGAGGAATACCACTGTCAATGAGGAAACAGTGAAAAGGAATAGATAGATGGAAAGCAATCAGGAAAAAAATACGTTCTTATTCTTAAGACTTAGGAAAAATATTAATAAAAATTATATTACTGTTGTATTAAGATCCTTATTGTAATTGTACATTCTTTGTATCACATGGATTCTCTTTTGCCTTCTGGTCTGTAAAATGTGGAAAATTTTCACCTCTATGAAGACTATAAGTAACTTGTGTTATTTAAAGTTTTCACATGGTGCTACTTCAAATTTTCATTAGCTACAAGTTTTAAATCTTTGTTCAGTCCATTTTAGTCTCACAGAATGGCAGAAATCTAATCAAACTAGACTTTGAGACTTATTTGAATATTTCAGAGATAAAACGAGATAGATATAAAACATTGTCCCTAAATGCATCAATGGACAGTTCTACAATTATATCTTTGCCTTTTTTCTGAGTGGTTAATTTTTTGAGGTCTCTTCTGTGAGCAAATAAACTGGGTTGGATTTTGTTGTTGTTGTTGTTGTTGTGTCTATGTGTTGATTAGCACTGTTTCTCCTGTAATACTGATTTTGCCAGCATTAGAATCTGTTTGTTTACTTGTGGAATATGTCAGCAAACCTGTATAGATAGCTTCAGAGAAGATCAATGAAAGAAACCATCACATTTATCATTGAGGAGGTTGGAAGACCTTCTGGCAATGCCTCAATGACTCCCTGTGGCAGATCACAGAAATATAGTTTTCGAACAAAGTAAAACAGAAATGATGGGAAGGTTTAGTGCAGTGGAATCTTTTAAATACTTTATACATCTTAACTCATTTTCACAGTCTTTGTATGGTTTCTAACATTTTCCTCTGATTTTGCCCTCCTTTGATCATTAGACTGTGATGTTCCTTGGGGAGATTCTAATATTATAGTTCTCTCTACACTGTGGAGGATATGCTTGGAAAATGGAGAGCTGCTGGGAGATGTTAAGGAACAGTTCAAAGCCTCACAGATTTTGTGGTCAAAAGAGACTTGTAAGATCGTTTACTCTGACCTCTCCCATAAAATAGCCCTGGAAGCTTTAAGCCTGTTTTTCATCTGCCTGAATGTCCTGTGAGAGGACACTGCGAGTACCAAACATTTGCTGCAACTTACCCTAAGTCAAGAGAATTGCACATATCTTAGTGAGGTTTAGTGAGAAGCTGTTGGTATGACTGAGAATCAGCAGTTGTGGCTATACTGCAGAAAACACACTGTTTATGTTCCAGCTACCTCCGTTTCCTTCAGACTTTATTCCCTTAGTTTCAAAAGGTTTATGTTCCAACATTCCCCACACCTTGGAAAGAAAGAAGAAAGTACCAGACAATTTACTCTATACACACATAGATATTTCTTCTGCAGTGGACTGTAATAGAAGTTAAGACTAGGATATCTTATTCAAAACATTTCTTGTCTTATATCTGGCTGAATGTGATAGCATTTTACAGAAACAAAGAACAAAATAACAACCCTAACCAAAACTACAGATCCTCTCTTAATTGTGTGTCGTGGTTCAAGCCCAGCCGGCAA
>NW_009912263.1:0-227 GCF_000696875.1 Nestor notabilis
CAGGCCACAGTTCGCTTTTACTTGGAAGGGTTTCCAGTAGACTTGGAACTGAAGTGATTGACACTCAAGTACTGCTTCTCCTGGCACCCCGGTTGCCTGTGCTGAGCTGGATGTTCAAAGGCAGGGTCTCTTCTACACATCATGCGACCAATGCTACATGGAGTAAGTGGGCTGCACTAATTACACAATGAGCTTGAATAGGAAATCCCAGTCGTCCAGGAATTCTA
>NW_009912264.1:0-6207 GCF_000696875.1 Nestor notabilis
GGGAAAAGTGTGAGGAGGAAGCAGTGTCCCAGAGGAGATGTCACGGACTGACCACAACACCCCATCCTCTACCCCCTTCATTTGATGGAGGTAGAGTCAGGAGTTAAGGTGTGCAGGTGAGCCTGGGAGGAACTGGGGGGCACGGGGACAAGATGTTTTGAGTTTTTTCTCACTGTCCTACTCTATTTTATTTAGCAATAAGTTAAATTCATATTCATCAAGCTGTCTGATTCGTCCATGATGGTAATAACAGGGACATATCATGTATTTATTTGTGAGGGACTAGGATAGAACTATTTGGCTTTGCAATCTGTTTCTTTCTTATTCGGTACCAAGTTCTCTATCAGTAGAAATAAAACACATATAATAAAGCAGTCGATGAATGGGGCTAATGTGATTCTAAGCTGGGTTACTCCAGCAAAAAGCACTGAAATAAGAGTCTCTGCTGTGTTTTCTTGACATTGATACAAATAAGAACAGGCTTTCACTCAGTCCATATGCCTCTCTTTCTTTGTATATCTAGGTATATTTTAATATAAAATTAAATGTAGTAAGCTAGTTTGTGCAGCAGGCTGATATTAGTATTATATGATTTTCTGTGTTTATAGCAATTTCCTAGCTATGGAATGTTGACATTTTTGTTGATGTATCCACATTTCCAGACAGCTAACTCTCTGGTATAACAGTTCACAGAATGTTCTACTTCATCAAGTGTGGGAAGTTTGTGCAGTTCCAACTTACAGTGTTTCCCAACTGCCTGGTGTTTTGTCTTTGATACATTATTGGAGCTCTCTCATTTGGTGGTATTAAGCCATTTCCTTGGGCACAGGATGTCTTTTTTTCAGACTTGGTCTTTTGAGATCTGGGCAGCACATCTGGGTTTAATCCACTTCCATCTTCACTGCAATTTTACTGAAAGCAGCTGTTACCCCTTCTTTAACAGTTTGCTGTCTGTCAGGCGGCCTGAGGGACCCGCCATATGACATCCGTATTTGGTTCTAAATATACACCTGCACAACATGTATTCTTGGGGCAAGAATAGAGCAAAGGGACTCTAGCTTCCTTTTGCACAACTGTGTTTTCATCTCTTGACTGGAAAACTTTATTTATTTCCTGTAGTTATACTTAGTAACTTTTCAATAGAGGGGTTAACCTAGTTTTAACTGAATCTGAAAATGTGCTACACCTCCACTGACTGTTTTATTAGACATAAATATCAACATTGCAAAATGCAAATCTGTTACGCCTTAAATCTCATTTCATCTTAGTGCAGAAAATTTAGGAATTTTGTTTAAGAGAATGGGGGAGCCTACAGAGATATCCAGTGAGGCTCAACTATAATACTGATAGAAGTAGGCTCAGAAAGATGTGTGTAAAATGGCAACATTTTACAGAACAGAATAGTAGGATTAAGCATGATAGTGAATATGTCAGCCATAAATATCAAAATATCAAAAAAGCAAAAGAGAATTCTCATGCATGATTTGGACAAAAAAAGACAGTAACAATACAGAAACTTGTTATTACATTTTTAGTTTCCTGGATTACATGAGGGCACTGTATGACAGATTGATGGGTAATCAAGAGATTCCATTATTGTGACCAGAAAAAAGCCAGAGAACAGCCTTCCACTAGGGGGGTGGGGGGAGGAAAAAAGAGACAAAAAAAGAAAAAGAAGAAAAAGAAACAAAAAATAAAGTAAAAGTCTAGATTAATAGTTTTTGTTAGAGAAAAGATAATTCTTAATAGATGTGATATGTGTTATTACTTGCTAAGCTGAACAGTGAGGTTATGTTTAAATGGTTGTCTCGATCTTTTAAAACACACTCAGCTCCTTACAGTGCAAAAAACCGAAAATCTTTTAAAGAGGGAAGGAAAAAGAGTTTTAATTTACTGAACATATTAGTAGAAAAAGAGTAGATATAACTAATTAATGTTATGCTATCTTATTTTAAATGTCCTTTAGTGCTCTTTTTGGGAAAATGCTTACTTATAGAATAGGTAATGGAATAGATATATAGAATATTAGATACTGGAGGTGAAACTGACCAAAATTATTATCACCCCTTGTCCTATTGCTACAGTCCCTGATGAACAGTCCCTCTCCATCATCCTTGTAGGCCCCCTTCAGATACTGGAAGGCTGCTATGAGGTCTCCACGCAGCCTTCTCTTCTCCAGACTGAACAGCCCCTCTTTTCTCAGCTTGTCTTCATATGGGAGGTGCTCCAGCCCCCTGATCATCTTCGTGGCCCTCTGGACTTGCTCCAGCAATTGTGGACTGATTGAAAAAGACATATTGAGCTGGAGGTTAGGACTAATCATGGAAAAGTACAGAACTGTTGTTCTATTTCCATGGCCAGTCCCAGATATTTACATAGCATGACTGGTGTCAGAGATCTGTAAAAAGAGCTTGGAGCATATCTCTTCTTCCTTAAGCTCTGAGTCCCTTCATGCATGCTGCTTATTTTTAAGAGATTAGTAGAAATCCCTTGTGATTTCTGAGATCCTGAAGGCACAGAGCAGGTGTTACCCTCCTTTTGAAAGTTGATCAAGCAATGCTAGGTAATGTAAACAACAGCAAGGAAAAAAGAAATATCCAGCACACACAAGTTTATTCAGTTAGTATTTAAAATAGGTGAAACCCAAACAACCGACCATCCTCAGAAGAAAAACAAAACAAAACCAAAAGACTTGTAAAGGAACTGAAAAGATTCTTTTAGTCTACAAACTGCTCTAACTGAATGGGGAAAAAGTCCTACCTAAACCGACACTAATTGGATGATTGGCAATGAGCTTCAAGATGGAATAGGTTGCCCAAGGAAGTTGTGAATGCTCCAACCCTGGAGGTGTTCAAGGCCAGGCTGAACAGAGCTTTGGGCAACATAGTTTAGTGTGTGGTGTTCCTGCTCATGGCAGGGGGGTTGGAACTAGATGGTCTTAAGGTCCTTTCCAACCCTAACTATTCTATGATTCTGTGATTCTACGATACACTGTTCCACAGGTGTTCTGCATTGGAGGAGTGATGTGGAAGACCACTTGGTTAGGAAGAGGTTTTTGAACACAGAAAAAAAATTCACATATGCTTAGAAGTCCAGGTAAGTTCTATTCGAGTAAAAAAGTATACAACCCCCTCACTGCATTTTATAACTGGGACCTTTCTCTCTAAGCCATTGATCTCTTCTACCCTGGATAGTAAGCAGTCGGTTGCACTGCTACAATTAACATATGCTACTGTGCCACAATATGAAAGGCCTTGCATCACCTCATTCTAACACTACAAATAGAAGACAGTCATAGAACACGAAAAAGTCAGCAGATATATGAAAAAGGTCTTCTAGATTAAGATTTTTCTATTTCCTGATGAGTATAGTTTCATGTCTTGCTGTGGAGTCACATCTTAAGACCGCCACATAATCATTTATGCCTGAATATATTCCAAAATGGTTATTTCATTTTGTTCAACAAAGATACATTCCTTCAAAACAATCTTCAAAAGACAGGCTGCATATTTCATAAATATATCAGATATGAAACAACTATGAAATAGCTGTTATATATTTATGAAATATAAATAGATATTATGGGGGTTTTTTAAGACACGGGCCTATAATTCTTGATATCTGTAGACATACAGGATAAATTAAGATGTTATGTATTCCCTACCCTTTTTTACAAAAAAAAAACCCCAAAAAATAACAAAAAAAAAATAAAACTTCATAATATTATATGAAGTGGATTTATAGCATGCCTTGAAAAGAAGTAAAAACACATTAAAAATCCTTGTTTTTTTTGTTTAGAGAAAAAAATACTTCCAATCAACTAGAAAATAGCTCCAGTTCATAGCTGAAAAAACCCTGTTCCACTGAGCAAGATGTTTTCAAGAACAGAATTCTCACCCATTTCCCTGAGAGTACGTGATTTGTTGAAGATTTGAAGCTTCTAGCTTCTAAAAAATTAGACTTATTTAAGGTAAGTTAGAGCTGGTAGATAAAAGAAGCAATAGTTTTCTATAGCTGTCCTCAAATGGAGCCCAAAGGAGGAAGGAAGAAGCATCTACCTTACCCAATTTACAGTCTAGTTACCAATTGAAAAGTACAAGTGCCTATTGTTGAAGTATTTCAGGTCCAGAGTCAGATTCCAGGAGGAACAAATCAAAGGAGTAGAACTCAGAGAAGTTGGAATCACACTTCTAATTTGGATGTGTGAACCTAGATGGCTGGGCTGAGGCTGTGGTCTGGAATTTTTCCACAGTTCAGTTCATCTTTTCATTTGGGCTGACTGCTAGCAGAAATGGGAATGCACACAACTGGCTAAATTAATTGTCATTTTCTGTTTTGCCCATGCTTCTAGTTTTAATATTCTAGTTTATTTTCAAGACCTACCAGCAGTATATTCATGTACTTTATATCTCTTTACATCAGGCTAAGACTTTCAGTCATTTTGCCTATCGTACGTCAGATATGTATCTGCACTATTTATTGGCTCCTCACTTCCACCCACAAACAGCCTATAAAACCTCTCAAAACAAAGTGTATGATTTACAAGGCAATCTCAGCAAGAAGCAGCAAATGGTCTCATATATTCAAATACCCCTGCAAGACCAAGTAAATACATTGGGCGAAATATTAGTTGTTCTGTATGACACTGAAGTGTGCCTCAAACATCTTTAATGTATAGAGATCATTGGGTGACCTAGTCTCAGATTCAAAATGATTTATTGTTAGCAACCAAATGCTTCATTGGGGTAATGAGTATTTCTTAAACAAAAAAGGTTCAGTTTTGTTGTTGCTATTTTGTATTTCCCCCCAAAAATAATGCAAGGGAAATATGTGATTAGTGAGCTTAGCCTTGTGTCAGGTAGGGGCCTCTTCCTGCAAAAGTCATTGTGCTCTAGGTGCAAGTTGCCCAAATCACTTGGAACAATATACTCCACGTGGCATAGAATAGAAATGTTTACATAGTGCTGTTTAGAACAGCAATATCAGTCCCTTTACATTTTGAGATGTATATCAGAGGAGTCAAAAGTTGGCATTCAGTGTGAGAAAAAGAAGTGAGGTTTTTGCTGAGACCATGGATAGGTGGCAACAATGAGTATGAAGAGGGCAGTCTTCAGGAACTCCTCGTTAGTTCTCCCAAAGAAAATTTAGCACTGTGATACTCCACTTGACCTGATAATATTACTTACATGGCCAGCCTACGGCTCTATATGAAAATATGGAAAAATTATAAAGTCTATGCACATCTTGTACTCATTGTCAAAATTTACCCTATCACATCTTCTCCCACAAAATGAAAAAAATGTGAGGCCTACTGCATCATATTCAGTACGCAGTTTGTCTTGCATAATCACAGCTAACAGAACTTATAAGTTGCTGAAGGCGCTGGTGACCAGGAAATCAAAATCTTAATGAGTCTGAATTCCAGTTCCTAAATGCATGGTTAGGTAACTAATAAAGGCTTTGTGCTGGTTTTGGCCAGGGTACTGTTAATTTTCTTCATACTAGCTGGTATAGGGCTGTGTTTCGGATTTGTGTTGAAAACAGTGTTGATAATACAGGGGTGTCGCAGTTACTGCTGATCAGTGCTTAGACAGCCAAGGCCTTTTCTGCCTCTTGTCCCACCCCACCAGCAAGCAGGCTGGGGGTGCACAAGAAGCTGGGAAGGGGACACAGCTGGGGCAGCTGACCCCAGCTGATGGAAGTGATAGTCCACACCACATGACATTCAGAGTGATGGTGGTTGTCTTCCCAAGTAACTGCTAAGTCTGATGGAGCACTGGTTTCCTGGACTGAACACCTGCCTACTGATGGGAAGTAGCGAATGAATTCCTTTACATAGTTTGCTTGTGCACATGTTTTTGCTTTACCTATAAAACTGTCTTTATCTCAACCCATGAGTTTTCTCATTTTTACCCTTCTGATTCTTACCCCATCCCACCAAGTAGTGAGTCCGCAGTTTGGTGGTTCTTAGTTGCCAATTGGGGTTAAACCACAACATGCTTAATATTTAAAAATGGTGTGTAACTTTCTGTCAATGGAGTGGGCTTGTGTGGTTTTTTCTCAAAATATATTATGTCTAAAAAAGTATTTCAATGTTTCACTTTCTCTAACATTTGCAGCAGCAAACTTAAAACCCCAGAATGTTTAATTTTGCTTCTGTTCAGAGTAACTCCAAGCCTATTGTCGTGGTTCAAGCCCAGCCGGCAA
>NW_009912265.1:0-1468 GCF_000696875.1 Nestor notabilis
GACTGCTGTAGCTGAACCCAGGACAGATCCTAAATTTAAACTTTTGTTCAGCCAACAATACATGATTTTGCAATTCTATTATGAATAAAAAAGAATGTTTTCAAGATTTAAAATACATATATATATCTAAATTATCTTTTAAAATGGAATCTCTCTAGCATTTTGAAATAAACAAGTCTGCAAGATTGAGCTGAGGGAAGAAAATTTGACTAGTCAGGTTTCCCTGCTGAAGTTAACAAACACAAGCAAAGAGCATAGATAATGAAAAGTGCTTTAGATTCTTAAATTATTTTCATCTTAACAACCCAATGTGTTATTGTTAACTGAAGGAAATAAAATTATTTAATTCCACTGTTTTCCACTTCTTTAAATCACTGGTTAATTGGATTTTCTAATTAATTGGTAAAAGTATAGTTCCTGTCTTTTTCTTTCTCTCATTATCCCATCTATGGTTTTTCAAATGCTGCAGTAGTACTGCTTTGATTGAAATTAAACATCTCAAGCAGAGGTCTCTGAAGTCAGTGTAAATATTTCCATTAACTTTAGTGGGATTTGGGTCAAGCCCTAAGTAAGCTGCATAAAATTTCTGTATCTGAGCACTGTAAGGAAGAGAAATTGTTGAATGGCCAGTGATCAGGATTTCCATCTAATCAGAAAATAGTTTTCTTAGTTGACTTCTACAGTCTTTGCTATTTGCTTTTGGGTTTGTTTATTATTAGTAGTATTAGTTCATTCTGTGACTTTTTTTAATTAGTTGTGTATTGCCAGCATTACAATATTTTGATTTTATAGCAGCTCCCAGCAGCCCCAAGAAGAATTGTACTACATGAACACAAACTCCAGTACACCACCTTTCTTCTGTTGGAAAATTCACCATGAAATTGAGCCTACTTCCTTCTACTGAACCGTTGTTATATCATCAGTGACTTTCCACCCTGATCATCATGATATAAATCCACCTTACAATATGTCTCTGAAGGGTGTCACAGATTGTCTATGAAAATACAAGTTAGTTCACTGGTATTTTGTACATCCTGCATTATATTCAGAGTGTACTGCCAAAAATTCTGTACTTAGTTCACTTCAAAGGAGCTGCTCACACTGGAAAACAAGACTGAGTGGGCTTTCTATGCTGGCTCAGTTCTGAACAAAAAAGGAGTATGGCTGAGAGTCCCTAGTGAAGCAGCAACCTTTTCCCCTGTGAGATTTGTCGTGTCTCACTGTGTTATTCTCCTACTTAAAATCCTCCACAGGAGGATGCCACACAGGCAGTCTGTGCTTAGTGTCACTGTATCAGGTTTTCTCTAGAAGCAGTTGTCAGAGTGCATGCTATTCTACATTCACCCACTTACTTGTGAAATCACTTTAAGATACAGCAGTTTTCACAGAAAAGCTCTCAGGAGACAGCCCTCCAAACAGAATCATCAGTGTAGCAGTTGAAATGGCATCACTTTTCTGTCCCAGTAGG
>NW_009912265.1:1481-19515 GCF_000696875.1 Nestor notabilis
CCAGCACACTAACAGAGTGAAGAGGTAAGGAGGCCTGCCTTTAGCCTGCAGTAACAGCCCACAGCTTCCCCAGTTGATCTCTTAAACTGTGTGAGTGGTAAAATCATACTGGAAGGAACTGTGAGTGGCAGAGAAATGGATTACGCTACTGTTATGTTTGCAGAAGCTTGCAGGTGACCTGTCACAGGTGACCTGCCACAGGTATACCCACAGCCATTCCATGATCAGTTGTTAGTGGTGAGCTCTCGTTATGTGCCTCAGAACGCACATAACATGAACACAATGTGGCATTCAATTAAGCACACATGTCAGTCCAAAGACATCAGTGGAGATCTTTCTGTCACCTACATCGCTCTCTGCCCTAGGTAGAGCTCT
Source organism: Nestor notabilis (assembly GCF_000696875.1). Classification (NCBI taxonomy): domain Eukaryota; kingdom Metazoa; phylum Chordata; class Aves; order Psittaciformes; family Psittacidae; genus Nestor; species Nestor notabilis. Next base: position 1,857 of record NW_009912265.1, read on the forward strand.
TTTCGTTAAAGATATTAACTGTATGTTTGCTCATTCTTTGGACTGGCTTTGTAGTCAAGAACAAAGCCAGCAAGAAGAGAACCTACAAGTTTCCTTGTCCGATATATGCCTTAAAGTCTTCACAACTTCACAAGAATCTTTTCAGGTTCTTTCTGTCCCCAGAATTTTTCACCAAATACTTGGAAATAATGAAGGCTCTCAATCCTCCAGCTTAGAGTGAGCACAAGTTCCTTTCCCCACCCCTTCCCTTCCTGTCTCCAATCTTTGTTGGTGGGTTCAGCAAAAAAGAGACCAGAGCCTGAGGAGGTTGAGACATTATCACGTAGGTATTACGAGGAAAACTTGCTCTCCAGTAACTTCTGCTATGTCTCTTCATCAGCCTCTCTGAGGCTTCAGTTTTTACCACCATGTAATACTTTTTAGTCAAATTGTTTTCATGAAAACTTCTAACAAAAATATTCCACTTTTGCTCTTCACAGTTTCTAGTTTCAAAATGGCAGATGATTAACATCAGTGCTTTGCTGTGTTAAAAACAGACATGAAACTCTCCTCAGGATATGAAGTATCATGCCAGCAGCTGGGCACATAGTAATATCAAGATGTGACTCACACAACATGAGACAGTTCAAACCCAGAAATGAGGTTTTTAATTTGCTACAAAATCTAACATTATTAAACAGGAATTAAGACTGAGTCAATGAAAGTGATTCAGAAAAGCTTGTAAAGCTCCTTCTTACGAAGTGGGAAGGGATGAATTACCTTTAGGCAAACATCAGAAAGCTTTGAAAGAATAAAAGGAAATGGTGGCACAGGAGAGAACATACAGTTGCAAAATCTCTTCCTGCATAGGTAAAACCTCTTGACTGCACAAGCCTCAGAGAAACATTTTGGAAATCATTCTACATGAATACAGCGATACTGAAAAACCCTAAAAGACTGTTTACAAGCATAAACAGAAAAATAGCTTTTGAAGGTTTGGGTTTTTGTTTGAAGGACTGCTTTCAAGAACATACCAATACATGTGTCTATTCATCTATTAATACTCTCGTGAGAAGTTACAGAAACATTTTTTTGTTCAACTGGTGTTGTTTTAAACCTACCATGTTCCACAGATGGTAGCTCCTTGATAACAATCTTAACTTCTGGGTTTCCCTACTTTCTGTTAGCTTCTATTCCTTGAAACTATCTTCATTTTTTTTTAACAAACCCTAAATGTTTCTCCTCCTTTTTTGTATCATGTTCTTACACTCTTTTGACTGATCTTGTACTTCTTCAAAATTTACCAATCTTTAAAATCTAGGTGATGCTCCTGTACAAATCAATGGAAGCATTGCACCTTTGGCCTGGTATTTCTTTAGCACAAATTTCTTTAATTTTATTTCATTTTTAGCTATGGAAAGATCATTCCATTGTTGGTTTTGGCAATGATTCTAAATGTTCTTACAGATAGTCACATCTATTATCCTCCGCTGGCGAATTGATAGCCTTCATAAGCTATCCTGTCAATAAGCAATTTACATGTAACTTTACTTGTACATCTCTGTGGAAACAAAGATGCAGAGGAATACTATTGGGAAATATTAGGCCTTTAAAATAGTAGAGAAATCATCTTAGCCTAGTTTTATAATCAGGGGAGAGAGACCTCCAGAAGGTAATGCCAAGGATGTGAATTTACATCAAATAATTTAGACGAAATGCCCAAGACCACTATTAGCTAACTCAGACTTGCAGGCATGAAATCAGGTTTAGACTTTCAAACAAACAACTTAGCAATGTCAAAAAACTGGACCAGACACTCCTCATTTTCCTTCTCCATACTTTCGTCCTAAAGATATGCCTGAAGTGTATCTGTTTTATCTTAAAGGGTATTACTGACTTCTGTGTTAGCCTCTAAATACCCACCACTGTGCTTTGCCCATGACAACTTGCATACTTGATCTAGTTTTTCAATAATAATTTTTTTTGCTGGATATAAATACATTGCAGAAAGTGGCAAGGAAAATCCAAGGAAGAAAGTAAGATCTCACTGAAAAAAAGAAAAACAGAAGACCATAAAAAATTTAAAGCACTCTAAAAGCTTTTACTAAGGGCTGCTGAAAGTAGGATGGATAAGAAGAAAGAAAGATCAAGGCCCACAGGCTCTGCATTATTGAAGGGATGGAGTTTCAGTAAAGGAAAGAAAAGTAGAGAACTGTGAGCCAGGACCAAGTCTCTGCTGAAAATGAAATAGCAGGAGCAGCTTGCTTTGTGGCAAGGGAGTATCAGGGCCAGGAGACCACTTTCCTCTCCTAGGTATTAAGCTGTCTAACCTCAGTTCAGACTGTTGTGAAGAAGGAACTGTTCAAGAGCAACAAGAAGCCTCTGCAGGCTTATAGCATGTTTTGCTCAGGAGCTGTATTTAAGTTGAGGTTCCTGCCCCTGGACCCTGCCTGTTTGTATTCCACATGAGTATCCTTACTGGCCTCTACGATTTGTTTCTGTCCACTGCTGGTATCACATGGCTCTATTTTTTTTATGGGGAAATTGCTGTTAATCAATTAGTCTAATTCTGCCAAAGCTCTATCACAAACTGAACTCTTTGATTTTCATTGTACATATGGAGACAGTACAGGTTAAAGGAGATAGAAAGTCTTTGCACTAATGAAAATGGAATACGCTTCAGACTGGCATCTTCTCTAACAGCTTTTCTATTCCTGTAGAAACAATTCTGGTTTTCTCTTTGCAAAATAAGCTAAAATTCTGCAGCAAAACCTGAAATATAATAAATTTCCTTTATGGAACAATGGCTCTTCCCTGGCTGGAGGGGTTTTCAGGCTAAGAGGTGGAGAATGCATTTCTCAAGCTAACATAATAGTGGCGGGCAGGTGCAGTGATAGCAGAATTCACTGAAAGGGACACTACAAAGACCACACTTTGTTTGGTTAATTTTTTTGCAGCCTGCAGTGTTTGCTTGGAAACCACACAGGAACTGATTTTTCACTAAGATTTCACAAATTAAAAACACCTGAATATTTTTTATGATTACTTTTCATAATTAAAATATTTTTCAAATAGTGCTGTGACCATCATTACAGAAAACAGATCAGGTAACTGATGAACAGCTGCTATCCATTTGCAGCCCTTCCCTCTGGGTAGCACTAGAGGCAGGAAAACCTGTTCAAATCCCAACTCAAATATAAAACTGTGACTACATCGGTAACTCCAGTACACCAACAGAAGTAAGTATTCCATGAGCAAGCTCTGAAAGTGTAGCATGAAGTACATGAGGAAGTGCCCTGGCTTCCTTCCATTAGTTGAAAAAAAGGGGTTCTTAAAGAAATACAGCCCAATCATTCATTTCCTGAGACTGGCATGCCTCACAATGACAGTGGTTTTGTGGAAACATTTGGGTTAAGTCTGTGGATAACATTAACTAGGTCTGAGCCCGGGGAACTTAGATCAGAATCTATAGACCCTGAATGATCTTTGTTATTTAAATTCCCTACTGTCATTTTCAAGTTTCAGAGGGCTTGTGTGGGTAGGTGTCTGGATTCCTCTAAATGAAGTTTCCTGACTGAGAACAGCAGACACAGAGATAGCAGAGAGAGTATTATTGTGCTGTAGTATCACAGGAAACATCTTTCAGTGACACCCAAACATTTCAAAACATAAAAAATATTCCCATCTCAAAGCAGGATGAACACTAGCAGTCACAAAAATGTTCAAGACCGAAAGGATGTATTTTCAAATGCTTTTGGGCTGTAGAAAAAAACCTTATTCCAACAATCTCAAAAAGCATCATTTTAATCACAAGAATTGTTAAAGATGTGAAATTTCTCTGTTTTCTTAAATAAGCAGGAAAATTATGTTAAAAAAATTAAAAGTAAACAAGAGCCTGAAACTAATTTTGAAACCTTTTCCAAAACAACTGCTGGGCTAAAAAAAATTGCTGATACCAATCTTTTGCCCCAAGAAGACTTGTTTCAGTAAATCAACCATTTTAGTGAAAGAAGTATTACAAAAATCTGACCAGCTATATTCCCTATTACTGCATTTTGAAATATGCTCAACTGCCATATAGTTTGCTTTTTACAGCCCTCTCTTAATCTATTTGAACTTGTCTTTATTTTCAAAATCCTAATCAATGATCTTTGTATAGGAATAGTTTTCTTTTCCTTCTTTCCTTCAGCTGCATCCAGCACATTTTCTAGCATCCCAACTTTATATTGAAAAAGACACCCATATATGCACAGAGGTATATTGTCCAGCACTTGCTAAAAGAAAACTTTCTTTCTCTTCTTTCTCATTATGTAGCAAGTACAAAAATTCAAAGCTCCAGCTGGTCTTTCCCCTGAGAATTTTCATCCTGTATCAGTTAACTTTTCCTGACATCTTTCTTCCCTATCTTTTATATTAAAAATTTCCCCTAAGCAATAAGAACCTGTATTTGCATCTTTGACAGCAAAGGGGAGACTGACAGATGGAAGCAATGCTCTCTTTGAATAATGCAAGATGTTGTGACACTGACAGTAATAAGGAGTCCTAAATAATATGTCCTTCTTAATACAATTTAAAAATATGCAGCCTATTGTCTCAGCCACCAGCAAACCAGCTCATAACTAGTGCCTTGATAGTAAGGCTGAGTTCCATCCATCTCACTGACAGCTGACAACAGGAGACTCATCTCCCTTAAAAATATTTCCCAATCACTTTTTGCAATAATTAAATCAACACACTGTTCAACTACACACAGATACAGGAAGAGGGCTCTGTTCTATGACATTTCAGAGCAAGCAATGGACTTAAGTTTTACTCATCACTGCCCTGGGGGAAGCTGGTGCCAATAGAGTTGTCTGCATCACCTAGTCCCAGTCAAGATCCTGTCCTGTTTCATATTTTCACTATTTTTTCCCAGTGGTGCCCACAGATATTAACAAACAGGAAAGAAATTGTGACAGTATGGTAAAACTTACAGGCTTAAATCACTTACAGGCATAAAACTGTCTGAATTCCATAGCACTGACACCACTGGCTGAGGATCTCACCATCATCGTTTTACCTCTGTGTCTTTCTCAGTGTCTGTCATTTTATTTAGTACATTATTTGCCACATTAAAAGAAGCCTGAAGGGATTTGGAAGATGTTCAAAAGGTGACAAATTGGTTAGTCTCAGTTGTAATTTTAATTATGCTTATAAATTGATACAATTTATACCATTAGAGACATTTTACTAACTTGTATGGATTTTTAACTGCAGTTTCAGTGACATAATTTGGCAATTAGTGAGTTATTGTCATTCATTAATGGAATTTCTGGAAAGCACCATCAGAATTAGAAAGAAAGAGGAAAGATACAAAAAGGGCAAACTGTTTGAGAATATGGTTAATTTTTTATAGAGACGTAGGCCCTGGAACAGCCAATGAAACACATATATATGCTAATAGCTAACTGTGCTCAAGTTCAGAGTTGCATGGAAGATTTCCTGTGTAGTAAGTTTAAAACAAGAGTGAAAACACCTATAGTTATCACAAGAAAAAAGGCCACCTAATCAAGAATGAAATTCTTGCCACAAAGTACCAAGGTACTTTGCAGAATTACAGCCAGGGAGAATACACTATGTAATTTCACACATCTTTGGCTCAGTGTGGTCCTGGAATATCTGAGACAGCATGTCCAGTATGCCTACACATCAGATTTAAGCACATTATAGGCACCCATACAGTACCAGTTACTGTGCAGCCACAGCAAACTGTATTTCAGCGTGAGATTTGCTAAACCCTAAGCCACAGAACAGCTGATTTAAAACTGCCTCCATGTCTCCCTATAACATTGCCATTTGATGGTGCAGTCAGATCATAAGTTATAGCTGCATTTCTAATCCTGGTTTTAGTTGCTGTTGCTGAGAACAATTGTATGCTACTTGTACCAAACAAATCCTTCTCCAGCCACAGCTATGGTTTCTATAACCATACCTTATGACATCAGACACATTAGCTGATGTACAAAGACAAACACAGCAGAGACATCATCTTATCTTCCATTGCAAAGAACCAGTATTACCAATTGCAAATTTCTGTACTGTGGCTTCAAGAACTTTCTCCATTGTAACTGATTCTCTGATGTATTGCAGCTTGCAGTAGGTAGAGATATGCAAAATATAGCCATTCAGCTAAAGCTGTTTTGCATTTTCATATGAGCATGAAAAATATCCAAGTTTCCTCTTATCTCTAAGATGTAGTGTTGGTGAAAACACCAAGAGTAGATTTTTCCTCCTATAGGAAACCAAACACCTAGTTGGGATGCGAAAGTGATGTTTTTGTTGACTTTATGATAGAAGTGGAGATACAGGACATATTTCCAATGTTTGCCAAAACTGCCTGGAACTGAACCATATTCACTTTAAAACAATAACTGCATGTATGCATACTATATAATCTTGTGAATATATGTGGGAAATTTCCTTAGAATAGTAGTATAGAAAAAAGCAAATAGGGGCAAATGAAATTTCGTACAGTTGCACTCATGACAAACACCTACTTGTGGTACCAGAGTTTGCATGCCTTCATCTGAAACAGTAGAGAAGAAAGGTTCAGAAATAACCTTACAGCTGTCTTCTACAATCTCTGAAGTTCTTATGTGTTGGCAAAGACATGGTTTAATATGAAGACACTCTCTTAGAAGGAGTCTGTACTTCTGACTTGTATTAGTCGTGTTGTGCCTGGAGATACCAACTCAGATAAATTCTGCATGGGTCTTAAAAGATTCTTCAGTACTTAGTGGAGATCAAAGCCAGTTTTGGTACTGTTTGAAGCCTCATTTCAAGATTAGGGGAGAGCTGACAACACATCTCTGGCTAACAGGACACACTGGATCAGCACCTCCTTCATGTTCTTGCCTTTCAGCTGCATTGGAGATTAGTGATGCTGCATGTCTCAGATCATTCCAACTTTCCTGTATTCATATGATATCTCAATAAAATCTGCTACTCAAGTCTAATGGATCTATAAAACAGCCGTAGGAAACAAGGTAAAGGAAGAATCTAAGTTTCCCCTTATACTACACATATACATCACAGCTGGGTTCATGAAAAAGGCTCTGCAATGTCTTCTACTCATTCAAGTTATTCCATAAACATCTGGCAGGCAGTGTCTTATTCCATCTGCCTGTCAAAGGGTAGCAAAATCAGTACTGAAAATAATTACCCACACACACACAAAAAAACCCAACAGAAAAACATCAAAAAAAACCCAATTAAAATCCCAGCCCTGACAGGATGAAAAGAAATATACCAAAGTGAGAAGACCTTGCCATTTAAGAAAAACAGAAAAAAGACCTGTTTGCACATCTGTCTCTGATGTTCTGATGTTTATTTAATTCTAGTACTCATATCACACTCAAAGTGACCCTGGCGGATGTTTGATGATGAATCTGCTTTGAAACTCATCCAGAGAAGCAAAGTCTGTTCAGGCAACCCAGTCCTCGAGCTCAAAGGGAATAACTTTATGTCAGCCTGGAGCCAGCTAATAAAATTATGCTTGTACAGTTCTTTACTTGGTAAGTTTACTAAGTGTCATATTGTCAGGGCAATAAATGAATAAGAATTGGCTAAGCATAACTTTAAATCCATCTTCTGCCTGACTGTGAGGTAAAGTGTAACATGATTTACCCCCTCTGAGGAGAGAGGAGATTTGTGACTGTAGGTTTGTAACTTTAAAGGGATACTCATTTGACCTAAAATTTCATTTCAAAATTGTGGCATCAGTTCAAAATTGTGACATTTTCTCTTTCTTTTCTATATTCGCTCAAGCAAATATCTCCCAGTTTTCTGTAAGGTTTATTCATCCTCCTTGCCAGATGTAGGAATGCTACAGTGGTTCCACTTGTTTTTTTCCCCACTTACAACCACTGAAGGAAATGCTACAGGGTTTCAGGATGCACTTTATCTTCTCCCATTGAGGCACCACACTACCCTATTATGGAACTGCCTGAAAAGCAGCAACAAGTAAACAAAATCAATCAAACAAACAAACAAACCTAAACCCCCCAAAAGTTCAGAGGCAGAAGATATTTATACTTCTAGAACTTCTTTCTGCCAGAAGTCACATTCATGGAGCAGAAAATTCCTGGTCTGCTTTTGTCCCACAAGAAAAGTAAAGAGAGGGAAAAAGAAGAGGAAGAGGAAAAGGAAGAGGAACAGGAAGAGAGAAATCTCCATTTTATCATTCTTAATTTTAATGGTTTTGTAATTCACATTTCTAACTAGGCTGCAGTCACAACTGATAGAGGCTTAACCTAAAGCAATGAGAATCACTTGTCCCCATGGTCCTGTTCAGGTTACTGAAATGTCCAGACAGCCTTTGCATGCAAACTTCCCCACCTTACTGACAAGCATGACACAATCCTCTTCACCTGGTATGGCAGCCCAAACCCACTGCTTGTCACTCCACATCAAAGAAAAAGCAATGTGGAATTAAATGTGGCTGCTGAGCTGGCTAGGCTCTGTGAAAGCAAAGACACTCTTCCTTTGAGTGCTCCAATAGAAAAGCCAGAAGGAATTTAATCAGCTTTTCAACATAGACTTCTGAAGTAATAGGACAGCTTTTTGACTAGGATAATTTTATTTATAAAGACAGTGCAGTTTGCTGTGTTTGTCTAGAGTAAAACACTTTAGCTCAACTCCAGTAATGAGATTCCTCAGGGATTGTGCAAGCAGCATATACAATCCAGTACAGCATGCAGGCTGCAATAGCGGTAAAGCTCTTTGAAGGAGTTACCAGGTCTGCTTTGGCAGCTCGTAAGTGCCTAGCGGTATGTTGTGTGTTTTTCTGACTACATGTGTTTGGAACTTAAAAGCCTGATATGAAAAAGCAGGTAGGGCAATAGTTAGCTACAGAAAAGAAGAGCTTGTTTAACAATTTACACATCAGGAAGCAGGTTTTTAATATATAGTATTTTCCTAAATATCACCTTTCTCATAGTATTTTCTCATCTGTATTTCACCTCTCAGCAATTTTCTGATGTCCTAGAACTCAAGGAGATTGTCAGAGCAATGATGGCTAACTGGAAGAAGCTTATTTTTTTCTTTTTTTCCAAAACGGTGTTTTGAAAGTAGGCTAAAGACCATTGATGTGTTCTTTGATGTAGGTCAGAGTAGGTAACTCTCTTCTGGTAGACAATAAAATTCTTATAAAGAATAGAAAGGAGATTTTCAGTCAGGAAGCTTTGATAGACGGAGGATCCATTGATTATATGGTTTGGAATTATTTTAAACAGTTTGTGTTATCTAGTACCTGACTAGTCAAAATGACTGCATAACGGGCTGGTTTTGCCCATCTGTTGGGACTATTGATGTTTTGGTGACACAGAGAAAAAATAAACACCATATGTTTTATCTAAAATGTAATACTTGTGCAGCAGGAAGGCTGTTACATTATATCCCAGCCATCATGCATGAAGGATCCAGGTTTATACTGCATGAAAAGGGTGATAAAGCCAGTACACTGCAACCTCTTGCAATAACACAAAACAAAGTTCCAGTCAAGCCATCTATCACCCTTTCACATGAGCTGTGTGATTAAGAAATTATTCTAATTGAAGAGTGGTTAAAGAAAAAAATATAACTAAACAGAAACAGTGTTATGGAAAAATTTTGGTGAAAAAAGAAGTCAAAAAGTTTTTATTATATATCTAATTAAAAAAAATATTCTAAAAAAATTAAATTACACTTAGATTACAGCATTAAAGGATTGAAAATAAATATATGGGAATTTCAAATAAATAATAATAATAATCTATTTTCAAACCACTTAGACATACTGAAACTGTCACCATTTTTCTTTCTGGTATGATAAACTCAGTAAAACTGATAAAAATTTGCAAAAAATTGTATATTCTATAACTTGTACTTTTAGGGAAAAAAACTTTTTGACCAAAAACCTGCTTCTTATTCTACTTTGTGTTATGTGGCTTAATTAAAAATGCAGACAGAATTGAAAAAAATAAAAAAGAAAAAAGAATGAAAGAAAATAAAAACTAGCAGAACGACTTGGACTTTTCACTTAGGTTTCCTTTTCTTTCTTCACCCCTTCTTCAGCTTCCAATACAGATAAATACATTGATACTGACAGGCCAGACAAATTCACTTATGTTTTCAGACCAATAACAATAATAAGGCAAACCAATTACGAACAGTAATAAAGTGATTTAGTTCAAAGAAGTACCAGAGAGATACAGTTGATTTGTGTAATACTAATGTGTAATACCAATATAGAAATCGTAGATTAAGGTGGGGGGGTTTTCAGGTTTGAAGATACAAGAAGGCATTGTCCGAGGTCATAGGCATTGAAATAAATAAATAAATAAATAAATAAATAAATAAACAGCGTCTCTGGGGAGAAATGAGAGGGCAATTTTTCGTGAGCAAGATTCTGATTATTTTATACAATATTTTGAATAGTTTTAGGCAAAACCATAGTTCAAAGGGATATGCATCAGGGTCTGCTATGGAAAAGGAGTTGATTTCCACTGAGAGATTATGGTATTTCTTGTACCTATCAAGGGCCGCTAGGCCATTGACCTCAGCTTTCTTTATTTTCTAAAAGGGAAGCCACATCTAAGCTGGATTTCTAGGGTCGAAGTAGCCTAACTCTACAGCCTATCAGAATTTTGACCTAAAAAAACTATTACCAAGACCACTAAAAAAAAAAATAAATTACAATGCCCATTTATAGGGCAAATCTACTGGCATTTTTACTCAACATTGTTGTTTCCATAGCCCCAGTGGTTGCTATTTATTGTGTTGTTAGTTATTAGTGTTCTCTCATCAGTAACCATTTTGCTGTCATTTTGTATTCACAGGTCACTAGAGATCAGCACTCCCTGCCAGAACTCAGTCAAGTTATCTGGTGGAGATTCATGTTCTTTGACACCTTCAAGGAAGAACCAATGTTCTGTGAAGTTCTACATTGTTCTCACCAGAACAAAAAACAGTGCCTCAACTCAGTTTTAAATCTTAGACTTTTAAACTAAGAATAGCTCTAACTGTGTTATAACATGTAAATAAGATCTGGCCATTCAGCTTTTTTTTTTTTCATTTCCCATTGGTTTGAATAAAGACAATAAACCAAAACTGGTTGGAACTAGATGACCTTCAGGTCCTTTCCAGCCCTAACCATTCTATGATTCTATTGATTGTATGTTCTGATCATACCACATGAGTCAGAATTGCTTCCACGAACAGGAGGAGCAGGTGGAAATGGGTGCTTTCTCTAGCTGTCAGGGGAACTTCTGAGATGATTGGACTGAGCATCCCAATATTACTATGCCCACGCACAGGCCTGGCAGCATCAACATCTTCACACTGACGCTCAAACAGTGTCTATCTGGCTCTAACTATAGGCAGACACACCTGCAAAAGCTGTGTAGGCATTTCTTCAGATATATAATGATAATGCCTCATCCTATAGTAGAGCTACATTGCAGATTGAGTCTGTACATTTGCAGAGACACAGAAAAAAAACTAAAGAAAACCAAAGTACTTTAAAATATGTGACTACTGCCAGAGTATAAGGATCCCCCTCAGGGAATGTCTTCAGAAGGAGATTCAGGAAAGTAAGTCAGCTTTGTCTGAGGAAAGTTGAACTGCAAGCAGTGTGGGATAGACAGGATTATGAGCAGGTATGGTGGCCCTCCTTTCTTTAAGAGGTTGTATCCTATTTTTTTTACTGATTCTGTAGCTGTCTTTCTGTTCCATATTTTAAGAGGCATCCATTATTTCATTCACCGCAAGAGTAAGATGAAGGCTGAATCAATCAGTCAAACAAATAATGCAGCTGTTGATTAAATCTGTCCTCAGTGTATGTTTCAGGCAAGAGAACCTGGGTTTTATTACCAAAAAAAAAACCAAAAAAAAACCAAAACCAAACCAAAACAAACAAACCAAAAAAAAAAAAACAAAAAGAAAAAGCAGTAGTTTGCATTTATACAACAGCTTTAAAACCAAAAGCTCCTAATCATTTTACAAACTCATTTTACAACATTTTGCAAACAAATTATTTTACAACCTTATCCTGGGCTGCATCAAAAGGAGTGTGACAGCAGGTCGAGAGAGGTAATTTTCGCCTTTTACTCTGCTCTTGTAAGACTCCACCTGAAGTATTGCATCCAGCTCTGGGGCCCCTAGGAGGGATGAGGACCTGCTTGAGCACTGCCAAGTCCACCACTAAACCATGCCACTAAGGGCCTCTCCTACAAGGTTTCTTAACACTTCCAGGGATGGTGACTCCGCCACAGCCCTGGGCAGCTTCTTCTAATGCCTGATCACCCTCCCAGGGAAGAAATTGTTCCTAATGTGTTCCTAATTGTTCCTAATCATTTAGGTTTTAGTCTAAACCCCCCCTGGCACAGCTTGAGGTCGTTACTTCTTGTCCTGTCACTTGTTCCTTGGGAACAGAGATCAGCCACCTCCTGGCTCCATCCTTCTTTCAGGTAGTTGCAGAGAGTGATAAGGTCTCCCCCGAGCCTTCTCTTCTCCACACTAAACACTCCAGTTCCCTCAGCAATTCCTCATCACACTTGTATTCCAGACCCTTCACCAGCTCTGATGCCATTCTCTGGACCTGCTCCAGCACCTCGATGTCTCTCTTGTTGTCAGGGGCCCAAACTGCAAAAAGAAACAATCTAGAATTAACCTAAGAGCTGAAACAAGGATTACCCTAAATATGTTTGTTATCTATATGATGATTTTCTTACTGTGTAAAGGCAATTTTGTCCCTTGTATGTCTTAGAAAATAAATAACAGCTATGTTGGCCGTAACACTAGTATCATAGACTAGTATGGTCTGCTGTGAGTGAAAAGATAGGATCATCCTGATCCAAGCTTGATTCTTGAGTGATTAATTCTGAATCGTTTTAGATAGATCCAGGACATACATAGTGATTGGCTTTATTGTAGTTCACCAAGTCACTCAGTCCCAGAAAAAAGGAAAAACTTCTCAGATGTGTAGTTTAAAAACTGTTAATATATTACTAAAAAGACAGCAATAGTTACAAAAGTTTTACTCTGTGTAAAAGCAGTTTATTTATTTCTAATGTTAGATTGTCTGGAATAAGAAACATATGAAATAATTCTGCTGTAAACAGAGAGAACAACAGCCTTGAAACTTTGTAACTAATAAATGTGAGAGTATAGATTTTCTCTATAGGTGGTGATTACAGTAGAAGCAGCAAAACTGTAACACTTTTATCTATACTCTTTCACGTATCTCGCTTGGTTGCAACAGAAAATGAGACAGTGTTTTCATTATTTCCCAATACACAAGATCATAGTTAATAAGATGAGAGTTTTGAGTATTGTAATTAATATATCAGCTTCTCTTTTTATCAAAAAATACTTACTAAGGAAGTAAGTCTTCATAATTTTTCTTTCTCTCCATCTGCTATAGATCCTTGTAAGCAATTCTGCTACAACTCACATCATAATAGGATAGGGGGTAGTGCTTCTGGTGAAGAAAAAGCTGATGCATGAGTTTTACAGCTATATGTAGCTCTATGTTCCGTCTGGCCATTTAGCTAATCAGGTAATATATGCATTGAAATATATGCAAGTCCATCAACATAAATGCAAGTCAAAAATCTGTTGGATTTTTTTTCCCCCTATTGCTTGTCCCTATATATTGCTTAAAGAGTATTCTGGAGACTTTGAAAGTACTGTGAAAGGAACAAGGAAGAAACTGAGAGTGTTGTGAGGGGCTGCGTAGGGATGTAGAACACAAATCCTTCTGAATTTAAATTTCATTAACTTCGCTGTTCATAGAACAACTTACTCTCTGCACCCACTAATACTTTAAAACCATGCAAATATCACTGTTATCTGATTGAATTGAGCTGATTTCAGCTTGATTATGTTCAAAAGAGCACTGAGTTTGTAGGAATAAAGCATAAAAATTATACTAGTCTCAAACAGATGGATTTTGTAATCCATCATTTGCAGCAGATATTAATTTTCACTTTGGAATACATTCTTTTATATAGAAATTAATAAAATAAGACAATAAAAAGGTAAATTTCCTTGCTCAAATACTGCATAATAGAGAAATATACAATATAAAAAGGACATAATTTGACTTTGAAAGCTGTGAAAGCACTTCTCTTCATTTGCCAAAATAGTTTCAGAACTACCAAAATTTCGTTATGCCATCACTTAATTTATAAAAATGCTGATGTGTGGATACAGGGTAATTATATGGTGATCTTGGTTTTAAATTATCTTGATATGTTTTGAAATGAAAGCTTTTCCCTATATGAACAGCAGAAGGGGATTTGCAGCACTTCATGTTAATGATACATCATCTACTCTTAGTTTTCATTTCTGTGACCTTTCTAGGGAAATTTGTCTGTTTCTGCTGAACTCCAAAGAAAAAGAAATGCTCCGATTTCAACTGCACACAGCTGGTGCTTCCAAAATATTAGTAAGGGTAGTAGTAGTACTAGTAGCAACATTATTGACAGTGATAATTTGGTACTGGATAATGGGATGCTAAACAAGGCTATTCAAAGCCACAATATGCAACATGTTTAATAAACAATATCAAACAAGACAAGGTTTGTGACTCTAGACATTAGGTTGCTGAGCAACTATCTATCTCATCTAGTGTGTAAAACTACAAAATTTTAAAGTAAGTAAGTAAGTGCAGGATAGTCAACCTTATATTTTCCCTGAGGAAGGAGGAACCATACATTTTGAATCTAAAGTTACTTCTACTTTAGAGTTAAAAAGAAAAAAAAAGGGAAAAAACCCCATCAACAACGAAAAAGGGTAAAATCTCTTGGAAAAGCTGCAGCAGGTCTCAAAACAAAATAAAGTAAACAAACAAACAAAAAACAAAATTAAAAAAAAAAAACAACAAACAGACTCAAAACGTCCCACCTTTTTCTGGCTGTCCGACAAACACAATAGTTCTCTTCTGTAAGAAGGAAAGCCCCGCCTTTGTAAATACACTATTAAATAGATTTTCAACCAACTGACACACAGGTCAGTGATCAATACCACTACATTTCAGCTCAGGAACGTTTGGTGAATAGAAAATTCCTTCAGACAAAAATCTCTGGTTTTTAGTTGTTTTGCAAAGCTGCTTGAGATATTTCAACAATAAAAATGCTTCAATGAACTTTGAAACCACTTTTGTATTTAAACAAAACACTCATATTTGTGGGGTTTTATGTTAATAATTTAAACTAGTCTTTGAAATGTGTGCAAAATGGTTTCCTAGCTTTTCACCAGTAGAATTTTATTTTAATGCTATGAAGATCTTATGAATACTTCTCTTTTGGGGAAAAAGTTGTACTCAAAGACCGGTACCAGCAAAATATTAAATCATCTATTCCTATCTGCAAATCCACCTAAGCAGGAGCTCCATGGGTCCCAGATCAGTAATCAGTCTCTCTTTAGGTCATACTGTAATATGGCTTGATGGGTTATTGGAAGTCCCAGGTAAATCTCTCATCTTACAGCACTATATGGCAATTAGTTGTATGCCTGGCTCAGAAAATTTTCCAGTTCACAACTTTTGCTCCTAAAACTTAACAGAGATGACTATACCACAAAAATCCCACAGGCACCAGGACTTCAAGTTTGAAACTTAAGAATGTGGCTTTATACTTTCCTAATTTAGGTGCAATCTGGATATTCAGATTCCACTTTTATGGTGCTTTGTCCATGTACCACCGCACTGAATTTGACCTGCACTGGCTGTTCTGATCTTGAATACTCATAATGAAATTCCTTCAGAATACTTCTGTCTCAACCTGCTATGCCATTTCAATGTGCTAGTCTGTCCAAGGTAGTGATTAACGTAGAAAGACTAGAATTTGCAAATTCATCCCTTGTAATTAGATTTTCCTCAGTGAAAGTCCTGTGTATCCTCATTTGGCCTCTGTCACCTAAGGTGTTAAGAAGCTGCTGAATGTATCCTGTTTGCAAACTGAAAACACTAGTGTGTGTTAATGAACACTGGGGTCTGTATGCAAAGTGGTACATTTAACATTTTTAGAGGCTTTAATGCCATATTGGGAGCTCTGGAGGCAGCTGGCCTCGACTATCTCCTCCTACCATGCCAACAACGTGTACAGTGGTACTGCATCTTAAAGTGGGCTGGTGACTCATTATCTGGGCTATTCAAGCCATGGCAATTTGACTAACACTGTTGAGGAAGCTCAGTTGCTTCAAGAACATTATGTTTCCTCTACCAGAGATGTATTGATCTCATGACCAATATCAGTGCTGAGGAATCACTTTCATCAACAGCAAAGAACATTGTCAAAAAATGCTTGGATTTATACGGAAGATTCAAGAAGATGTACTGAGCAGATACATCTTCAGAAAACCTGCCTTTTCCTTTGTAGCAAATGGGGAAACTGATAGGAATCAGTTCAGAAACTTAGTTACACAACAGTGAACAAACACACAAAGAATAAAAAGGAAGAAAGTTTTGGAACAAACACTGTCTTTAAATGAAACATAGATTGAATTGAATAAATTAAGGAGCTGTTAGAGCCAGACAGCTCCTTAAGGTGAAGGTGGAGGGCATAGAGGCCAGGAGAAGGAGAGGGAATGAAACAAAGAATAGAAAAAAATTCTTTGTGAAAGATAAACACCTTCACATGGTCATATGCACTGTCTGAAGTTTTTGTTTTTCTTGCTCCACTACACTGATGCGTTTTGACAGGATATTTTGTTCTGCCTCCAGGGTTTTCTGGGGAAAAGGACTCATGGGTTATTACTGTTCTAGTGAAGAGTTTTGACTGAAATGTTTTGGCTCATTTCCTTAAGCTATGCATTAGCCAGATGGTTTGATGCATGTACCATGCTACCCTGTTTGATCCTGCTGTTGGACTTTAGCTCCTGTTCCACTGTCAAAGGGAAGAATTATTATGAATATTCTCATTAATATTCATACCGAAGAGCGATCTGACTGCCACTTCACTCATACTGCAGGTTAAGTGAGGGTGCCCTGTCAAAACAGAGAAAAGTCTTTAGCTCTTCTAATGCAAACCAGTCTAAGGAGAGGTTTCAAGCAGAAAATTTCATTTTAGTACTCGGGGCTTTCCATCTTCTTTAACACCCATTTACAGTGTCAGAATCTCTTCTTCATTATTAAATAAGGAGAGTAATAGTTGATTCTTTCGGAAGTGAGGAAAAATATATTTTATAAGTTTTGTAATAAAATACTTCCACATAATTTTATAAAATTGTGAACTTATTAGTAATATGACAAACATTAATAAAGTACTTAAAATGCCTGCTCATGGACAGGACCTCATTATGTGATATATCACATAAACCAAAAATTCCCTCTGGATGGCTGTAGCACACCAGCAGGCTGTAAGAAGAGATAAAGGGTGCAGAGGTGTCTTGGGTCCTCTTCTCATCCAGTCCTGACAGGAGAGAACAGGCCACAGAGTTGAGGGAAGACACTACGTAATAGGGCAGACAGTTCTCCGTAAGGCTGCTCTCCAGAGGCACTGGGCAAGATCAGGGAGAGATCTGACAGATACCACCAACTTGAGACAAAAGTGTACCCAGGTGAAAAAATTTTGAGAAAATAGTTTTAAACACAGTGGAAATCTAGTCCTTATGCAAGCAATTTTAGTATCTGCTGTATTTCGTAGCAGCTCATTCCTGC
>NW_009912265.1:19546-33876 GCF_000696875.1 Nestor notabilis
CAGTGATTAATTTCAACCTATGCTAACTCAAAACTGATCGTATGGTAATATTTTTTTAGAATTACCAAAACTATATTCCATTCTCAAAATGGCTTTCCAAGACAAATTATTTCTGCTTTATAGCATACTGAACAATTGAGACAATACTATTACTGGTCTTACTGGAGAATGTAACTGGTGTATGAAGCTGCTGAGGAAGATTATTGGCTCTGTCAGCCCATATAATACAATATTTAAAAATTCCCCCACTGTATTAGATTTACTGACACTGAATTCTAGAGGTTGACCATAAATCAAGGAAAAGAATTGATGTGAAGGGAGGTCAAACTCTAAGAATTTTTCCTACCATGACTGAAAAGGAAAAGTTTTAAGATTTTGATAAAGGATCTACAACTTGTGTAGTATCCATTTGGCTTCTATATAGGAATGATCTCCTTCTTGGAGACAGGATGCCAAATTCATACTCACGACATAGTCTCCAAGTTCAGTGTAAATTATCCTTTTGTTTTTCTCATGTAGCTGTGTATGATATATCCAGAGTGCATTAGCCTCTGTTTACTCTAGACACAGCTACAACAATGGAACAGATCCATGAACCTGCTACATGCCAACAATTACAGAAAAAGCAGTGCCAGTCTGAGCAATTGTGAGTAAATTTGTGTTTTACCCAAAATCAACAAAATCCATCTGGTACAGTATGTACTATCTTACTAGGCAGAAGTAGCTGCAGCAAAGCTAGTGTACATTTGAAATAACACCTTGCATAAGTACCAGGTTGAAGTACCAGGAAGGTAACACCACGAAAAAAGGTTTAGCTTTGGACATGAACTTAAGCATGCAAGTACAAATACCATAAAGATGCCTAAACTCAAAATACACCTTCAAAAACTCAGTTCAGTTGCAGCCTGACAGAATAAATGATCACTACAGATAGGCCAAGAACTTTTTTGTAAATGGTCTGCCCTGCCTCTCTGTTGGCAATTGCCATAGCTCCTCAGGGCTGGCAGAACAAGATAAGTCCTCACTTCTCAGCCATTGTGATTTACAGGGTGACATATAGCTGTAAGGCCACCCCCATTGCTCTATACTAATAAACTACACTGTCAGATGCACATGTGATGCTGACGCACCGTTTACCCTTCTGCCCTATTTGTCTCTGGCAAGGACAGATTGAAAGCTGAAGGCAGCAAATTGTCCATACCAGTATAGCAGACTTGAGTCTTGGTCAGCTCCTTACTCCATACCATCTTGGACAACTTGGTGCTGAAGTCCTGTTTAAATGCCTTTGGAATTCACAAAGTAAACATTTCCCTGATTCTCCATTCTAACAAAAATCCTCTGCTTTTTGATTTGTTGATTTCTCCCCCCGGCCCACCTCCCACAGATCAGTAGTCAGAGCAGAACCCACACAGGAGCCTCTGTGTGAAAAAGAAATTAGGGATGTGAAGACTGGAGTTGAGTGAGATGTCATCTCAAATGCAAGAACATGGGACTTGAGGACACAAGATGTTTTCCTATACCTTCTATTTTCTGTTGGCTGGTCTAGGATACCCTATACTCAGAAAGTTAGCTTGATGTTTGGTTAGCAATTTTTCCATGCGTGTTATAAAAGAAACTGATTTAGTACTGAACAACCAGGAAGCGTAAAATTAAAATGTGACTTTAAGCCTTCGATACTGCAGATTTTGCCTGTCCTGAGGAATTACTTTCACTCAGTAATAAAAATGTAAAAACAAGTTCTTCTACCAGTAATGCATATAGAATTTTAAAGATTCAGAGGTGTTCTAAACAGTCCTTAATTCTGAGAGTCTCTTAATTTGCTTCTGTCTTTAATATGGAAAATATAATATGTGGTAAATTTCATGACAAAATGAAAAGCAGACTTTTTTTTTTTTTTTTTTAGTTTGGGAAGACTTGTTTTGTGGTTTTGGGGTGGGGTTTTTATTACTAGTTTTTATTGGTAATGAAAGAGTTGATAGGATTGGTTCACAGTTAGAGAAAACCACAGACAGAGAAGACATCCTGAGGGATAGTTACATTTCAGAACATGCTACAGAAGTTCATATTTATTCATATAGTTTATCGGAGTAGGCCTTTATTCAAAAGGCTGTTCTACTATTTTATTTCAAGCATTAGATATTTTGGGATATGTCTAGAGTTTTTTAGTCAGACAGATTGTGTCAGACACAGGTTGGTAAAAACTCAGTACATTGTTCTCGAAAAGTTTTTCTTGACATTAAGCCAAAATTTTCCCATAGTTCCTGATCATTACTCTTTGATGATTACCTCCTTCAAAATTACATTAAGTGACAACGACATATGAGCAATAAAAGGCAGACACAGTTTTTAAAGAGCTCGATTCCTAGAGCAAGATAAGAAGTCAGAAAGACCCTCTGCTAGGTCTACCCCTACCAGACACAGCCAGCACAAAGCCAGTAGCAAACAACCTCACCGAACGCGCAGCAATGAGAGGTGAATTCAATGTCAATGGCTCATTCAGTCTTTTTGCCTCCCTGCCAATGCTTCCAGCAAGTGCCCAATTAGCAATGACAGCAGTAGTGGTGTTTATGAGAAACTAGCCTGAGACTGTCATTTTTTTAAATTTGAAACTGCAGAGCAGACACAGAATGGTAAAGCTTTTAAGTCCCTATTGACATGCAGCAGAAGCTGACCTTGAACTGGTGACTTAGAGGTGAAAGTCTTTATTTGCTAAGTCAGTTTGTCTCCCATAGACTGAATTTGTAATGCACTTCTCATTCCAGCTTACTTTATATCTCTTGAGACAAAGGAATCTCTCCCCTGTACAACAGCTAGAACAGCACCACCTAAATTCCATCCCCTTACAAAACAAAATCAGAAGTTTGTAGTCATTCAGGTCTATCATAAACAAATCAGTTGGTGCATCCAGCCCTGATAAGTGAACAGTAGGAGGAATGCAACCAATATGAAAAGTGTAAAGTCCTAAGTTAAAAACACAATGGATTGTCACAGGGGTGATAATGAATGCAGTATTTCAGGAAATTTCATTCAAAAGTTACTAAAAGACGTATATGAAAGAGAGAGAAGGAAAAGGAAGAATATGTAGGGAAGACATTGGAAAGGCTGAAGCAAACACAAAAATCAGAAATTACTGGAACATCCCCCAAGAGACAGTCTGCTAATTTATTGGCATGTCTTGCCTGTTGTACATGTTTGCTTATACTGATGGGCTATTTAGTAAATAACACTGAACACTAATTATAAGCACACAGGCTAAACTGCAACCCTAGTTCTAGGTTGTCAAATGTCTCACAGTGCTCCTGGGTCCATTTCAAAGTCTGAATCCCACTGCCTTAGAATTTAAAAAAATATCTGGCTCCTATGTAGGGTCTGAACACCCAGTATGGAGGGTTTTGTTTTGTCTTGGTGTAAGAATTCAGGGCTTGATTCTTTATTGGGCAGTTTGTTTCCTTGAACACTTTGGTAAATTATTATTATTTGCATGTCCTTTTTTATTCTCTTTCCTAATGTTTCTGTTATTGTCTGCTGTAATAGAATTAATCCGGGATTGGAATATTGTTGATCTGACCCTTCTCTAAAACAGTGTAGAGAGACAGTCTTTTTTGTTATTAAAAGAATACATGTGATTTGACATTACAACTGCTTCACACTCTCTTTCCACGAGTGTAAAAGACAAAGCAGATTACAAAATGCTGGGGAATGGGATTTATACAGTATACCTGAATTGTAGAACCAAGGTTATTCTTCGTTATTGATCTCCTTTTCCTAGTTTAGCTGTATAGCAGACAGCCACTTAGCCATCTACATCTATACCTTTCCAGCTCCTGTTCTCTTGATAATAAAGGGCATGTTGAGAGGTGATACAGCTGAGCTCCTACCAGCTGAGGCTGGCATAATAGTGACTTTCTGAGCTAACATGAATCAGAACAACCCGCGAAGATAATCTGACATATGCTGGGACTAAGATCGCCTTGGAGATTAGATCATCATCAGGAAGCCAACTATATGTCAGAAAACCAACTGTATCCTGGGCTTCATCAAAAAAAGTTTGACTGAAGGAGGTTTAGAGGGTTGATTCTGCTCCTCTACTCCACTCTCCACTCTCAGGTGGGACCCCACCTTGAGTACTGTGTTCAGCTCTGGGGTACCCAAAACAAGAGGGACATGGACTTGCTTGAGCCAGTCCAGAGGAGAGCCATGAAGATGATCGGAGGGCTAGAAAACCTCTCCTGTGAAGACAGGAGAGAGTTGGGCTTGCTCAGCCTGGAAAACAAAAGGCTCGGGGGAGACCTTAGAGTGGTCTTTCAGTACCTAAATGGGGCCTACAAGAAATCTGGAGAGGAACTTTTGACAGGGGCATGTAGTGATAGGACAAGAGAGAATGGCCTTAAATTGATAGAGAGGAGATGTAGATTAGATATTAAGAAGAAATTCTTCACTATGAGAGTGGCAAGGCAGTGGAACAGGTTGCTCAGAAAAGTTGTGGCTGCCCCATCCCTGGCAATGTTCAAGGCCAGGCTGGATTGGGCTTTGAGCAACATGGTCTAGTGGGAGGTGTCTCTGCCTTTGGCAGGGGGGGTAGAACCAGTTAATATTGAAGGTCCCTTGCAACTGCAACCATTCTATGATTCTAAGATCACAAATTTATTACATAAACATTTTTAACAGCTCTCCCTCTATTCAAAATTCTGTGTTGAACTGAGCAAAGCTTAGCAAGGCTAAATATTTGAGTCTTCCACTTGGAGACCTGCAAAACTTTGAATTAAGTGAATTAAGCACCTCCACCACCCCTATCATTTTTTTTAAAATATGGAATTGCTGGAAAAAAAATCGTAATAGAGGCAAGAAAAGTGCTACATGCTTGTACGTTACACTCACCTGTACCCGGGTAGTCATATCTCATGCCTTTGAAGCAGTGATGCCTCAGTTCCCGCTATATATTTCTCTGTTGTGTTACTGAACTCAGTTTGAGAGGTCCAGCTGGTTTTTTTCTCTTTCAGGGACTCAGTTTCATACCCCATATAACCACAGTGCTATGAAGAAAAATTTTTTCTAATGTTAATCTTTAGCTGTTTCCTCAGACTAATTCACCCTGCCATATTTGCAAATGCTATAAAATAAATCCCTCTCTTATGTACAAACACCTTCAAAATTATTAAAAAATTCTAAGTTATTTGCTTTAGTGTGTTTTTACATTCACAATACAAAATTTGTGAAAGGCAGATTACTATTGTGCTTATTTGTGCTGTTCTCCAAAATGAAATGTTTGTGACTTTACATTTGACCACACTGGAACAAAAATGATTGCTGGGATGTTTCTTCTTTTTGTTGTGATACTTTGAGATTAAATAATCATACTGAAAACAAAATTCTCCTTCTGACTTCTAAGTATATATGTATCTGTAGTTATACTCAGCTAATTAATCATGAATGTTTGAACAATTCCATGTTATCATAAGCTAAAAGCCCATCTTATTTCATTAAGCATAATTGAAGGAGAGCAAAGAGACACCCACTGCAGTGGTGTGTATTTGTCCTAATTATATTGATTTCACAAACTTAAAGTTTTGATTATGTGGCTTTAGCATTTTCTTTGTTACTTAATAGTCTTACAGGGAGGCTGCAGAATACTTTCTCTGTCCTTCTTGAAAAGGATTATTAGAATTGATTTGATAAAATATTGTTTTCCTTGATAGTCAGGAGAGCAATTGTGCTGGGATTTGGATTCTTGTTTGCACTCAGAGAAGAAATACAAGCAGGAAGCCAATGTGATAGGTTTATGCTTATTTCTGAGATGGTTTAAATAAGTCGGTGCAAGCTGCAGAAAAGAATGCATCAGGAGGCCTTCAAAAATAAAATAGTCTCTATTACATAGTTTGTATGCTTAAAGGCTTTTTAGTGCTATATTCTTTAGAAATGGTACATCCTGCAATGAACTTCCTGCTCCTGCATGTAAATATCCAAAGTAATACAATGCAGATATCTGAAATAGGTCAGATAAGAACAAAAGTTTGCCTGAAGATCTCTGTCCTTAAGAGCTGGCTGCATTAAGAAAACAACCATGAATTCCAATAGGGGATTATATGCCACTGCTAGCACCTCATACAAGGAGATGCTTTGCATATAGTTAGTTGTATGAAAAGCTAGACATGACTAACTGCCAGTCTACCCACATAGAAGTCCACAGAGAGCCTGTGGCCAGAGAGACTGAACATGCCCATATGAAGCCAGCTACCACTAAACTAATATCTTAGTTATCTATCATCAGTCCCATGGGACACTGAAATCTTCAAAAGAAGCCTCTGGATGTTGCCAGGGCTGTGCTTGCTGTTTCCATTGCTGAATGGAAACTGAATCTAGACCTATGGGCAGCCTTAGGACACCTCTCAAAATATAATATAGAATTAATTACAGTTAATTTTCACCTTCTGAAGTTCAACTGCTTCTCCCTACCTTCTTTTTAAAGCACTAAGTCACCAGTCAGGTAACTTACCATCTATGTTCTTCCACTTCAGTATGCATCTTAATCTCAGTTCCTTGCCTCCAGAAAAGCTCCTTGCAGATCACTGTTGTATGTATCACTGGGCTGCACTTCAAACAGACTTCATTACTGGTGGGAAAGAAAAAAAACCAAAAAACATGAATGCCTGTACATCAGGCTTCCCATTTTCTGGATGAAATTTTGAGATATCCTTCGAGTCTTTACAGGAAATTCAAGAATTATGTGCAAACCTCAAACTATAGCCCTGGACTATAGCTTCCTAAATTTTTGATTAATACTGAAAGTAGCTTATAATGTCATTATACAGGCAAGAGAGAGAGGTGCTGGAGTTTTAAGCTTTTCCTCATAACTATCCTGTAGAATAAGAAAAGTTTTAGATTTCTCCTTGAATGGAGAGACAGAGAAGACAACAATTCCAAAAAAAAGTACTTGCCTGAGGCAATAGTAGGACTAATGGGAACTGAACATTTGTGAAGGAGAAGGTCAGTATGGGGAAGAGAAACATGGGACATCCAGCTTTGGAGTCATGAAAGGTTCAAACAAGCAAGCAAAGAAGCAAATCCATAGAGATATCCAATCTATCAAAAGCTAATTCAGAGGAGTTGCTCGGTCTCCCAGGGTGCCCTTGTTGCCACCCAAGAGCATCATATTGATGATAATTTCCT
This sequence comes from Nestor notabilis, assembly GCF_000696875.1. Taxonomy (NCBI): domain Eukaryota; kingdom Metazoa; phylum Chordata; class Aves; order Psittaciformes; family Psittacidae; genus Nestor; species Nestor notabilis. Next base: position 26,714 of record NW_009912265.1, read on the forward strand.
CTCTGAGAGCTGCAGCAAGCCTCAGCTCCCAGCTCCCAAGGGCTTCTGCTGTTCCATACAAAGGAAAAAACCCTCAAAATACAGAACATTTTGTTGTTGTATGACTCTCATAAGCAGTGAAAAGAGGCATTAACTTTTTTAGTGTAGGAAGAAAACACACACCAGCAATTCACATCTTGCATCTGAGTAGAGCTTTTGAAGGGTAGTAAACTAAACATATTTGCTTTTGTAGAGAAAAGTGGAAGTCATTTGGCTTCATGCTCTTTTTAAAATTTTTATTCTTTGTCTTATGTTTTATATTTATAATATTTTTTAATTTGAATAAGATTGTAAAAATAAAGCCTCGAAATATCAACTCACACCTTTTTTTTTCTTTAAATCTCTTGTGTTGTCCCATGTTCCCTGCAAAAAAACCACTCTTGACATTCGTGGCAAAATGTCCTCACATCTGTCAGGTCTCCTCAGCTGAACACAGGTAGTCACCTTGTTCAGCAAGGCTTCTGTCTGCTGCAGGTTTGAGCTAAACCTTGAAAGACGCCACAGCTGTCACTGAACAACCTTACCATCTATGAGACAACAAATTGCTACACTGCATCACAAATACCACAGGAACTGGGCTCTGGGAGCCATGAAAACAAACACACATGGTAGAACCCCATAATTATCTCTTATTTTGCAGGGCCTGTCCTCCAATCTCTGAAATACACAAAAATGGATCTGGTATGCTCTCCCTACTTTCTCTCTCTCTCACACATACACACACACATGCTTTTCTAATGGACATTGGGAAAGCTGGGGAAAGTGGAAAATGCTCCTTTTATACAACTGCTATAACAGCAGCAGCTATAGAAGAATACAAGTAATACAAGTAATAACTTATATCACATCTTACATGTTGTTTCCTTTCAATGGCATGAAGAGCAGGAAACATTTTCTCTTCATTTTTCATCAAGATAAGGAAGCAATAGAGGAAGCTCATCTCCCACTTGTACCCACTAACTCAATTCAGATAAGGATTTCCTTTCAGTGTTTTTCTTCTCTGTATCACTGCTAGCACCTGCACATGCTGGCTGTTTGCTATAATTGAAGAAGATGGTGTGTACTTTGCCCAATCTTTGTGATTTCCCAGATGACACAGAAAAATAAATTTTGGAAATTATATCAAGCAAAGACAGTAAAAAACTGTTCTCTTCAACCACTCTGTTGAAGACAGTTTGATGTACAAATCCAATTCTTTGTATGTGTTCCACCATACCTCAAAATTTCTAATCCCCCAATGCACCTGAGGCTTTGCAAGGGCATGTGCAGATCATAAGCAACATGTTTAGAAGAACTGTTCTAGGGATGACAGATTCCCTAACATCAGCCTCTTACAGCTTTAGAGTTGATTTATAGAAGTCAAAATGACCAACTTACCCAAATTCTGTATGAAAGGACATTCAAATATAAAACATGACCATCTTGATGGTGCCAGAGGCTTCGCAGTGATTCCATCTAATCTCAAATAAAAGCACTTCAAAGACTATCAGTATGGCAGCTGCTGTCTGATAGACTCGTGTGGAAGAAATAAACTTTAAAATCTTATAAAAATAAACCAAGAGTATGATTCCATTAACTAAATGGGACTCAAGAAATTGGCTACAATTACTCAATATTACTGCCCTGTTGAAAGAGAGGAAGACTAATTACAAGTGGGTTTGTTTGTGTCTATAATCCCTTCATTTACAGACTTTTGCTTCTAAAAGAATAATTGCAAACTGAAAGTAGGTATTCCTGAAATACATTATTCACAAGGACAAAATCAGTCAGAATTCCAGATAATGACAAAATGTTCCTCAGAATTACAAATTGAATTAATAGGCTCATTGTTATTTGTCTCAGATTATTGATTAATATTACATTTGGTTTTACTTTCATTGGTGAAATCAATCCCATTCTTCAAAGTAGAGGCTTACAGTTTGTCACTTCGATGTAATGAAATCAGCTATTAGACTCTCCACACTACGACCTATTAGGGATTTATTGATGGCTCAGTTGGTTGCTTTGTCCACACTCAGGGCTCAGGAGGGCAGTGACACCTGGAGGGAGGAAGCAGCCCTACAACTAACCCGTTACTGGTAAAGTGCCACTGAGCAAGGGAATCCTTATTAACGTGATGGACTCTATAAAAAAATAGCCGTAGGAGCAAAGCTCTGTTGGTGTCTTCTAGCCTACGACGTATATGGAGGTATATGAACATGCTGCAATAGGCACTAATTTTGGATTCCTGCATCTGAGCCACAAAGCCTCTCTTAGCTATTTTAAGGTGGGTGTTTAGGATTTGTATTATTTTTGCTCCAATAGAGAGTGTGTCTTTTGTCAGAGTCATCAGTGACAAAACAGGATGAGAAATGGAAAACATTAATAAAATCCATGGAGGCAGCTGTGTGAAGTGCAGGGTGCAGCCTCCAGGAGTGGCTCCAGCTGCTAGTGTGTTGAGAAAACAGGAAATAGTCCAAGAAATGGATACAAAAAAGGGGATGTAATTCTGGGAGCTGCACACATTTCAGTGACAGCTTCCCAAGCTACAGAGTCAAAATCCTGAGCCCAGTTAAAATTTTCTCAGTGTTCTGGGATATTCTGCTGAAAGAGTTGCATCATTAACTGTTGCACCATTGGCGACCAGGTTAGTTTAGGGCACTGAGTACTGATGCATCCTGTCAGCTGGGATAAACAACATCAAACTAGATTTGTGTATCATGCACCACCATACATGGTCCTGCAAAGGCATATGAAAATGGTACAAAAGGTAGACTGTATCCTGCACAGAATGCAGGTGAATTCCTGTCCAAAACTGAGACCTTTCTTAATCTGGATCTAAATATAAACTATCTACAAATTCTGTTATAACTTCCTATTATGATCATGATTATTATGATTTATATTATTATATCATAGCATAGCATTATATAGTACATGCTGGTATTATTTGTAAAATTTACTCAGGAAAATTGGATAGTCAGAGTCCATGACTTTTACGCACTTCAATTTGTACATGCTTTATCAAACAGAAGTTAGGGGAAATACTTACAATAGTAAGACACTGTCTGAATACGTCCTGAGTAATTTGTCCCATAGATTCTGGGTGAAGACAACTGCAACTGTCATTCAGACAAGAAAAGAAGTGGTAGATTTTATGTCAAAGTAATTAAATATTTTCCTTCTCCTTTCTCTTCTCTTATCCTTTGCCATTGCCACCTTCAACTAAACAAGAAATTGGTGATCACTGACTCCATCAATGTGTAGGTACAAACATGTGCACATTTAGTAATATTTTGAATATTTGTAGCCTCTAACCCAAGCATGGGTTTGGTTTTTTTAACTTGCTACTCCTTATACTCTTACATGTCAAACACAGTCTAGCTTCAACCCTATCTGCCAGATTCTATGACTTTTTGCTTTTAGTGACAGTTGGTATATGGTGCAGATAGCAAATATTCTGTGGACATTCTTGGCTCATGCCTAGATTGATTGCAAGCTACAGATAACTGGACATTTTGATCTAGCTGGTTTCTTGTAGCTGTGGACTCCGATGTTCCTGTACAGCTCCAGAAGGGAACAACTGGCTCCAAACATGAAAAATTGTTCAAAAGTTTAACTGTCAGTGTCGTTTTCAGTGGTGTAAATTCAGTTACATTGTTCAGCTTGGTTCCATTCATAATGTCATGTTTACACTAATGTCACCAAGATCAGAATGTGATTTGAAGCTTACACATTTCCTTCTTTCATAAACAAGTAGGTGCAGGGGACTTTCACAGGTAGCAAAGTAACTGAAATAAAAGAGAGAGTTTCATGTGGAACTGCTAATAGGTGAGGAGTCTGGATAACCTGAACACCTGGAATAATGGCGCAGTCATTCATCAAGGGAAGTTAGAGGGCTTTCCACACTACAGAAAGCTGCAGAGCACTACACGTAGTTAGAGCTTGCCACTGATCATGGTGACAAATCTTTCCATGAGGTAGTTTTAGCAGATCCAGGGAATTTACTGAAGAAGTGAAATGGACCCCCAAACAAATAGAAACCTGCTTTCAAAGATGAGTAGCAAAGCAGAGTGAGAAAGAAACATAACCCTTCAGTTCCTAAACTATCGTCATGTGGGACCTAGTACAATCATTTTTCATGCAGAAATATTGCTCCTTATAAAATGACATTTCTCTTCCCTCCACGCTGGCTCAGTGCTAATTGGTGATACTGAGTATACCTGCACGGGCATTGATGCCAAGAGCCCCTCGGGCTGAGAGTAAGTTTGGGTCAGTTCCTGTTTCTGCCTTTGGTCAGCTGAGTTCCCGCTGCATTTGGGGGCATGCAGCAACAAGACTTCCACTGCAACCAGTATTGGAAGTGCTACTGTCACTTCTGCACAGTGTTACACCTCTCTTGCTTAAGCCTTGGGAAAGCATCTGCTGCTCTGAGCTGTGGTGGTTTGTTGCTGATACCCTCCCCACCCAAAGCCACAGCAAGTCTGACAGAGCTCTGTATGATATCTGACACAGTTTGTCCTGTGCTGTGTAAACAGGTCCTGGGAAACCTCTGGCAGGTCATTTTGCAGATTTGCCCAAGGTACTTGTCAGTAAGAATAACTGCCTGGTTTCCCAGGTGTTTTGAGGGTTCTTAATACACATTTTCAAATGTGATGACAGGAATTATTCCAATTTCATATGATTACACAGTGGTCATCTTAAGTGCATTTATTAAACTCTGGCAATCCTGAAGAAAAGATGCGTTATTGCAAAGCAGTACCAGAAAGCAAGCAGCCCAAAGAAAGGGTTCTTAGAATTCAGGATAATTAGTTATAACATTGCTGCAAATGAGTTTATCTGCTTGACATATATGTTCAGATGATTTGCAGGATGCATCCTGCTAGATTTTTGAGATATGTGATGCATTTGATTGATTTTTATTTTATATTGTATTGAATTTGGCACTGAAACAGTCATGGTATCTTAACATCTCAGTAGCACATGCTGCTGCCTGCAGCACTGTTGTAGTAAATCAAGCTTCGAACTGATAATTAGTTTTGCTCCTTGCTTAGTTGTGCAAGAGCACAGGATGAGGGAGTCACAAGTTAGGGCATTTTGGAACTAATAGGAGTCATCTCCTCCCAGCATCATACAAATTGACCAAAACTTAAACTAGATGTCATACTCTTTTACTTTGCTTCCCCCACAAAGATGTAACTAGTGAGAACAACAGCCACCTAAACAAAGATATTTTGTGGATACAACTCGGTTCTAATGTAAAATAAAAGGGGAAAAAGGAGAGAAATTGTTGCTAACACAATTTTGTTTTATTTTCCTCTGCTTTCCCATGAAGAGTCTGGGGTCACTGCAAGCCCAAGATATTCATTATAATATTTCCCTTGGGTAATTCTGAAAAGGGCGCAGAATGTCAGTAATCATCCCCTTTATGTCTTAGTGGCAAGTTTATGATTGAAGGATTACCTTGCTAAATGAGGATCTGGCAATGTTAGTGGTATTTAAAAGAGCTCTGGCATTTGAAACAGTTGACAACAAGAGATTGTGCTGATAAACAGAATGGTGTTCATGTTAGGCTGGCTCTGAGACTGAAGGCTTTAACTTCAGCTTTGTTCTGACACTTTGCTTTTTTAATCCAAAAAAACCCTGGTTTGATTACCAAATGCTGAACAGAACATCACAAAAGCTGAAAATGATGGAGAAATTAAAAAATGTTGCAAACGAAAAACCATATAAAAATAGCTTATACTTAGCAACTGGCATTATTTGTTATTATTACATATCAAAGATTAAATTTAACTTTTTGCAATAGGAATTCTTTTAAAGTAGCAGGAAGAAATGCAGAATGTAAAGAGTGCAGTATCAGGTAATTTTCATTTACATTTTTGACAGTTCTTCAAAGTGTAACAAATATTTGGCTTAGTCAGTAAGTCATGAGCAGGATAATACAAGTCTTGTCTACCCATACTAGAAAGATATTTATATGCTCAGTTGGATTATCCTTGATTTTTTGTTGGTTTGGGTTTTTTTGGAGGGTTTTTTTGTTTTGGCTTGGTTTGGTTTGCTTGTTTGTTTTTACTTGTAGAAAAGAAGCAAAAATGGTTTTCTTATAGGATTTTAAACGTGTCCTTTTAGACTAATTAAAGTTGGTCCATTCATTGTGAAGTACTTTTCAGAGTCTCAGCTGGAATGAAGTATTTAAATGCTTCATGGTAAGGATGTAAATGATTTACAAACAGCATGACTTCTTTCGAAGCAGAATTTTTTTCCCCACTGACTATTATCCCCTTCTAGTGGTCCATGTGGGTGCTACTGATATAGATAGCAGTAGCCTCGAGAACATGAAGAAGGACTACAGAGCCTTGGGAGAGGTGATTAGGGGCTCTGGAGCTCATTTTTTTCATCGATTCTCCAGGATAAAAGGGAGGACCTTAAAGCTAGGCGCATTTGGCAGGTTAATAAATGGTTAGAACAGTGGTGCTGTAGTCAGGGGTTTGGGTATTTAGAACATGGGACTGGATTTGGGAGACCAGATCTACTGGAGGCTGGTGGAGTTGGTCTAACAAAGAAGGTGAAGAGCTGTTTTGGTAGAAGACTTGACAGGCTGGTCAAGAAAGCTTTAAACTAGATATGTTGGGGGAGGGGGGCATCCATCCATCCCAACACTCCAGGTTGGTTGCCAGCACCTGTAATAAGTGCTTGGAGCGATGTAGAGAGATTTCAGCTGCTCCAACCATTGAGTCAGCCTCATTTGGAGTCCTCCTCAGATGCCTCTGTACAAACACCCGTAGTATGGGAAATAAACAAGAGGAATTGGAGATGTGTGCAAGGCTCCAGGGATACGATATCACTGGTATCACAGAAACATGGTGGGATGATTCCTGTGACTGGAGTGTTGGAATGGAAGGTTACTGGCTCTTTAGAAAAGACAGGCCAAGCAGACGGGGAGGGGGAGTTGCTATTTACGTCAGTGATAGGCTGGAGAGTATGGAACTGTGTCTGGGGATAGGTGAGGAGGTAACAGAGAGCTTATGGATCAGGGTCAAAGAAAAAACAGCAATGGGGGACATTACAGTGGGGCCCTTGTCCTCATGGGGGACTTAAATCTTCCTGATATCTGTTGGAGGGACGGGACAGCCCGGCACAAG
>NW_009912266.1:0-19185 GCF_000696875.1 Nestor notabilis
GGGCGAGCAGCCAGGGCACCGGGGGTGGCGTTGCTTGAACCCGTTTTACTTCCTTTTCCCCCTACCCCCTGCTTGGCGTGGGCAAACTTCTGAATTAAAAGGCCCAGGAATGAGACTGAAGAGGGAGCTTACACTGAATCACCGGTGGAGGACTGAGGGAGGGTAGGGCGGCTGTGGGGAGGGAGGTGAGGAGCACATTGGGGTTAAAAGCCATGGAGACCGGCTGTGGGGAATGAGCGTGTTTCTAGTTTGCATAGCTGGAGGAGCCCAAGGGCCGCGACACGGAACAGCCAATTCCCTACCCGGGGGTGGTTCCTGCTGGGTGGGGTTGTCCAGGAGAGCACTTTTAAGCGTTTGGAGCTGCAGTCGGTAACTGGGAAGCGTGGAAACTGCTGTGATAGTCATTCTCTCAATTGTTATATTGGTAGAGGTTCAGCTTTGTGAGGTTATTCTGAAGTCTGTTGCTTCCTGAGCAACAGCTAGATTGCATCTTGAGGTTTGAATAGTCAATATGACTAGAACAGCTTTTAAGTCTGTTCTTAATTATTTGCTGAATCAGGGCCTTCTGCTGTAGAATGTCTCCTGTAGAATAACAGAGTATTTTTGTATGTGCCTTGGTTTTTTAAATAGTCCATGTGGATTAATCACACAGGAGCCAGCTTTGGATGTCGGTGAATTCTTCGAAAGTGTGAACTTGAGGTGCCTGCCTTCTTTCTGCAAAACCCAAGTTATTGCAGTTTCTGGAAAGACTTCTGTGAAGTCTAATGAATCACTCTGCTGGAGAAGTGCACTTTTCCCTTCTTCAGGCCTGTAAGAGGTGAAGGCTATTCCGTTATCGTGATTTAAAAGAAAAATGGTTTTACTTACATTGTCACAAATCAAATAGTTTCAATAATTTTAGAGCCTTTGGCTTCAACTTGTTTCATTTGCACTCTGAATACACCATGCGAAACAGTGATTGCTTCATTTTCAGTTTCACCAGTGGAGTCTTAAATAGCCTGGGGTTATGTTTGCTGGGGCTTGTTTGGTTGGTTTGGTCGGATTTGGGGGTTTTTTTTATTTATTAATTTATTTTTTATTTAAAAGTTTCAGGGAAGGTTTTTTTTTGTTTGTTTGTTGTTTGTTTGTTTGTTTTTTTTTTTACTTATGTGCTACTGCTTTTTAGTGGAATTTGAAAATTTGCTTCATAGAGAATACTCACCTGGACAGGACAGTCTAGGTCAGCAATATGAATGTTTGGGCATTGAAGTGGATGCATAAGATTTCTGCATCAGTTTTAAGTGAATCTGTTATGCACAGGTATTGGCAGTATAGGTGCTGTAGCTTTGGACAATACGCTAGTAGCTAAAGACATCTTTCTCAGATGCTATCCTGTCTATATTTAGAAATTGCCTTGCTGTAACATTCTGAACAAGCAAAACAATTTGAAATTCTGAGTCATATTTAGTTCTCCAAACTCCTAGGGTTCATACAGTGAAGAAACATTAAAAGTAGTCTAGATTATTAATTGTACCTCTTACTGGGAAAGTAATTATAAGGGATCCATAATTCTTGGACCTGTATTTGTCAAGATTCAGACACTTGACGTATAAACCTGCTCCTTCCTGTTCTTAAATTTATCTGTTATAAAGTACAGCTCCAGAGAAATACTTTGTCACTTTCTGGATTCCAGTAAAATAGCAGACATAAATTTAGGCATTTTGTGTGCTTATATGTAAAATAAGCTTACGTGAAGTGTTTATGCACCCTGGTATCATTTATTTTTTTTCCCTATGTATGAGACAAGGCATTCTTTGCCTGATGAATATTTGTTGTGTTATGCTACAGTGTGGTTTTGATTTCTTCTATTTTAAAAAGTTGCATAGAAGGAGTATGTTGTATTTCAGTAATCTTTCAGCTGTGATGAAAGCTGTAATTCTGTATAGAATTAAACTGAAAATACTCTTACAGTACAGAGGCATAAAAGGGATACTACCTTGATGATTTTCATAACATACAGTTCCTTTCAGTGGACTTATAGTATGTTTCAGCCTCTAAATACTTTGAGTTCTGTCACAACTTTAACAATCTTTGATAAATGTGTTTGTTTCATGACAAATTGTGGCCCTTAGGAGGCAGAAAGGCAGTTGGGAGGCTGCTTGGACTTCCGCAAGATTGCTAAATGTTTCAGGAAATTTCGAATAATTCTGGGAAAGGAATGAAATAGGGTGCACACAGGCTAGACACTTTCTGCTCAACCTGTCTGCTGTAAATCTTCTCAATGAGACAAATGCATATATTGATGTAAACCTACGTGAGTAATAATATGCTATTAATTTTTGCATTGAAATTCTTAATGTGTCACATAGTGTTAATTGAAGATGGTAAGACGAATTACATGCATATTTCTAGAAGCTATAGAAATCTGCTTAAATTACTTCTTTTGAAAAAGCGTGAACAAAATTGTTGGTATTGGATATCTAAAACTACAATTACTTTTTAAAGTACCTCCATAGCTGGTTGCATTTTTCAGAATCTGAAGCTTTAGGTTTTGCAGTAATTTTCAGAGCAAAGTAGTGTGTGAAAATGTATGTGACTGTTTATAGAAACTGTCACCTAAGCCTTGCTGATTTTATAGAATGAATATGAATTGGTCTGTAAGCAATTTAAAATTGAGCCTTAAATTGATCTAATGTAATGTGCCATGAACTTGCTTCCTCTAGCTGACATACTTGCTTCTGATTAAGGAAGGTAGGATATCTTCTGATAGGAAGATTTCCAAAATACTCATGAATAATTCAGAATTGTGAGTGTAAAATCTTTAAATGAGGTCTGAGGTGCTTACAAGGTTTTTGACCTTGGAAACAATCCGAGTGTTACCCTATAGAATCTGCATCCATATGCTTTAGTGGCTAACGCTAGGCTATATGAAAGTGTAGCTGAGTCCGATCTTCTGTGACTTCATCTCCCCATCTCTTTAACATAATTGAGACTGATTAAGTTGTCCTTGAGTCCCACCTTGATACATCAGCTTACCTTCAATAGGAAAGTTCTTGCCAGTGGAAGTACTTCATCCCTTTTATTCAGAGTCCTTCTTTATCATTATTTGAAGTGTTACCTAACACCCTTTTTTCAGCATTTACAGTCAGTGCAGTTCACCCTTCTTCTGGGTTTTTATCCTTCTGGATTACCTTCTCTTTATGGATGGAATCTTATTTTTTTGTCTGTTCTAGTTGCAAAGAAATTAGAACACTAGAGAGTAGTGTCTCATTTAGTAAGTAAAATTTGTGAACAGCACCTTTAGACAGCTTTTTATTTAATAGGTAAAATTAATCGAAGGACTTGTTTTTGTGATAAACTCCATCTGTAATAGAAGAAACAGCCTTAGCGCTAGTATACTGAAGTTACATTCTGCTTTGTTTTACATATGTAGCAAGATTTAGTTGGCATAGTTTATAAGTGGTGCTCAGTTCACTGTGTAGTATAAACCAGAGGAAAAGAAATAACTAGATTTTAATTTTTGGTGTACTGCTGTACTTTTCTATTTTTTCTACAGCAAATTCTAACAATAAATGCTCAGAACTTGTACAGTAAATTGCTTTTTCTTAAAATGCTTTAGTCTTTTCCAACAGAAGACTACCGTTGTATGTAGTATAATTTAAACTATTAAACCTACTTACGTGTGCACTTACCCAACACACATAATACAGGATTAGCTGGTGAAAATAAAAAGCCAGAAGCTAGACCTTTGATACCTGAATACTTTTGTTACAGCTGAACTGTTTAATATCTGATTCTGTCATTTTAGCATATTGTAAAAACATACAAAACCAACACTGAAGATAGAGAAGGAAAAAATCTATACTGAATTTGCACAAAATACACAACTAGAGTAATGCCCCCAAGGATCCATCTTCTCAACTACTCCATAGGTTGTATTTTGAGCTATAAAAAGTGGTAGGTTTGTTATGCCATTGTAGCCAATAGCTACCCCACCACCAGAACACAGATAGGATTGAATATTGCCTTTGTTGTTCTATGCCTAAACTTATAGGGGGCTGAAAGTATTTTAAATTAGAAATTATAATCTCTACAAACTGCATGCATAATGTTAACATTTCCTAACTGACAAGTGAATTTATGAAAACTACTGCAAAGATACGGTATTTCTTAGCATTGTGCTTAAAGCTGAACTAAAGCTAAATTAATGTGCAGAGACTATCACACTTGAGTATAGAAAGTTTAGTCATGTATTTTGTTGGGAGTAGTGACCATTTAATGTAAATTATTATCCTTGCCAGCCCCTTAGTGTTGTGAAACAGCATCTTTACGTAGATAAGTCAGCATATTCAGGTAGATATAAAAGATAGTTTCTAACGCAACTTAGTTTTACAAGATACCTTTTCCATAACTCAGAGTCATGTTGGCCTGAACAGGCACAGGTATGACCATTCACAGGGGGGCAAGAAGTAGTTTAGGCAGCTGGGATCAGAAGTCGCTGCTTTTGCAGCTGCTATCTCCTCTGTGTGGAGGAGACTGATGGATTCTTGTCTGCCACTTCTAAGTGACTCCTGCATGGCTAGTCATACAGGTAATCTCTGTTCTATAATACAGAAGAAATTAATTTGCAGTTAAATTCATTGCAGTGTTATGAGATTCACAAGAGATTTGGCATGTTTTCTTTCTCCCCAGTGTTACCTACCAATTGTCACAAGGTCAGAAGTCAAAAATGTACTCCTACTTTCATTTCATTGCACAAGTTGCCTAGGAGATTGCTGGTACAAGAAAACTTGTAAGAGTTCCATGGTGGAGTTTGCTGATGTGCATGCTGTCTTTTATTTTATGCTGTGAATGGGAGGTTAAAACAGCTTCCTATTTCTTCTGCATCTGAGCAAATAACACCAATTCAACTAAGCATCAGTCCTCTCTAGATTATCCTCCATTATGGTTTAAGTGCAGGAATTAATCTTTTTAGGCTATAAACTGGCAATCTTGCAAGCCTATTTTCTGCCTCAAGGTAGTGGAGACTTACTTTCTTGCCATTCTCCATTTCCAGCTGATTTTGGGGAACAAAGAATGAAACAAAAATAGTGTCTTGCCCCTGTGTTCTATACTTGTATTTTGTTGCAAAAACAAAGAGATTAAGGATATTATTAGATTAAAATACTGCATAGATGCTTCATGAGCGAATTTTGGAGATGCGTAAAACAGCTCCTCATTGAGAATTAATTAACCATAAATAGAGTAAATAAGATTTGTCATATACTTGAAAGCTAACATTTTAATTTAACAGCAAGCAAAATTTTGGCAAGGACATAACAAATGTTCTAACCTAGAGTCTAACTTCTGTTATTCCCATGATTGATTTGCAAATTGTCCATCCACATGGTTGCCTGTTGTTTGTGGTTAGAATAATCCAGAATTGGATCTTAATTCAGCATCTGTGGAACAGTTTTTTTTTCATTCTGTAATGATTACCACATTTCAAAATGCCATTGGCAGCATTAGCAGTGATCATTTTTTCTCCTTGGGGAGGTAACAGAGGAATGCTCCCAAGCTGAAAGATCCACGATTTGATTTTAATATTGTACGTAATTTATACGCAAATGCAGCGTATTTTTTGTGTTTATTTATTGGTTGAACCAGGCCCAAAGCATTTGGTTTTAAAAGAAATAAAACAAAACAAAACTGCTAAATAAACTAATTCCCAGAGATTGAAGAAATTTCCACTGTTAATAATGTGGCTTTTATTTTCTGACTGTTACACACATTGAACTGTATAGAGGGCCTTTAGCAAGTGGAAAAGGTTTGTTTTGAAGGTCCTAGGAGTCTAAAGGTTCCCTTCAGTGATTTTAAAGATGCACAAAGCAGTTTGACCGTTCGTAAAAATTAGTCTCTTTCTGTGCCTAAATGCAGAACCTGTTTGTAGATGATAAGGTTTTGTGTTTGTTGGCTGCATACACTGTTTTGTGTATAAAGTTCCAGTTATTTTGCTTTGAATGTACATAATAAGGTGCCATAAATGGAACAGAATTTCATGCAAAGAAAAAGTGCATAGAATTTTACCTTATAATAACACTATTTCCAGCTGCTGCATTCCAGTTTTCTTTTTACTTAAGAAGAAAAACAACATTAAAACCCCTGCATTTATTATGCTGCATACCAGTGGTAGTTACACTGTATGCCATCTTGGGCCCAGCTGTGCAGCACTTGTTCTGATAAGTTGTAGTTCATTCATGTAGTTTTTTGTGAGTTGGCTAATTGAAGTCTTTGAGAGTGGAATTCTTAAGGACACCTTAAGCTGTCTGGGTAGTACAGTTACCATCAAAATTCTGCTCTGTGAGTTCTGTTTTTAAATTTTCTCTAAGAGACAATCTTAATTTTGATACTGCCATTTATACTTCTAATGTTGGGGGGAGGCATGTTGGTTTTTTATTATTTTAATTTTTTTTTTATTTATTTATGTAAAATTAATTGGCAACAGACCTTCATGGTGATGATAATTTTCCCAAATGGTCCTTAGTCTTCTAAAGACCAGGAACTGTGTTAAGTAACAACACAAAAGCCATTAAGCTAAATATCTTCTCCCTTTCAGCGTGGTACCTATTGCTTTCATTACGGACAAATGAGTTTCTTTTTGCATGATGTAGAGACTGCTAGTGATTGTTGCTGCTTCTGTTATGTGTTTCTGTACCTCTCTCTGTTGATTCTCATTTTTGTCACAAGACTACTGAGAAGTATTCAACCAAGATAATTTTTGTATCTTACAATGGTTCTGACAGAGACTTCTTGATTTATCCTTTTCATTCCCCTTAATAATAATAATGATAAAATACTACTACTACTACTATTATCAGTGTTCTGACCCAAAGTTCATTAGGTACTGCCAACCTTTATCAAGTTTTGTCTTGGTACTTAGGAGAAAACCATCCTGTTTTATTTATCTCACTTTTTACTTCCTTTCCTTCAATAAACAGTGAGGAATGCTTGTCTCTGTTTATTGTGGCTCTTTTTTTGATGTCTGACAATTACTTTTTTCTTACATATTTTGTTTCTTAAAGGGTTGTACACCTCTTGACTTGCTGTCTCTATGCTTTCTGTTCTTGTGCAGGTTTTACTAATTTTTAATTCCTATTATAATAAATACCATTTTCCATTGTAGTTTGGCAATAAATCTGATGCTGAATTTTAAAGAACTTGTATATAAGTGGACACTGCTCCTTGCCAAGTATGGTTTTGCTAGTGTTCTCTATAATAGCTGTTTGGGTTTTTTTAAATGTATTCTTGCTTTTATTCCTCCTTTCCCTTTTGGGGTATATGAAGTATTTTTGTGAAAGTCATCAAGTAAGTCTTACTTCTAGTAGACTGAGTGTCTCTGGTGTAACAGGTTTATTCTTAGTTCTTGAAAGCTTTTCTTGGAGCACTAGGTGTGTATCTGCACTCCATACCCCTGCCCCCCCCCCCCCTTTACATTTGCTACCGCTCTTTGCATCTTTTGGGTGTTGCCCTCCATCCCCCTGCCCCCCCCCCCTTTAGTTTTTGCCTCAGTTGTGCCTGTATGTGGTTATTTTGGTCAAGTTTTGGGCATGTACAGTTTGTCAGGATAGCGCAAGACAACTGCAAGGAAAGCCCAGTTTATTATTTCTCAGCCCAATTATTCTACCTAACATACATAGGAATTTACTTACAGTCTTTGTCACTGTATATGTACGACATTTTACAGTGTCTCATTCTCCCAGCTCACTAATATGCGTTCTCTGACCTGGTGTGATCGGTCCAGCAGCCTTTTGTTCTCCAAAGGATAGATAGATACGTGCTAGTCCTTTGCAGCAGCTCTGTGCTTGTGAGTGCTGAACTGAATGGGTTTGCTGCCAGGCAGCTCAGCCCTCTTGTTCACTCTTGTGCACTGATTGTCTGCTGTGTGTAAATATTAATTCACTCAGGTTCTCTTGCACAATGTCTCTATATACTGCAAATTGCCCACTCGAAATCTTTTTGAACATGATGTCTTTAAAATTGCGTTCTGCTTCAGTCAGTCCATTTGGGTGTAATGTAAACTGCCACAGAGTACATATTCAAACTAATAGACCCTTATTTGATTACTTATTTGACCAGTCATGAGAGGGAGTGTCTTTATTGGATTGGGAAGTTTTTGACACTGGTACTGTTCATTTAGGAACATCTCTGTAAGGAAGAGGAAAAATGTTATGCTAAGGCTTGAAAAAGAATGGAATGAAAGATAATGTGTGTTTAATGAAATGAAAAGGGATTATAGAGTATCAGAACATCTGAAGTGGGCTTTAAGGTGGAGCATGAATACATGGAGACATAATTTCATCTGAATAAAATGCTTTATGTTAAGGATTTTTTTGTTTTGTTTTGTAATTTGTATACAGAAAGCTACTCTGATTTGTCTCTTCAGGGCAAAAGAGTAGACCCAGGCATGCCTGTGAAGTGACATAACTTTGGCTAATGTCATCATTATGCTACAAGACCATTACTGCAAAAAACTACCCCATGTGAAATGGCTGATCTTTTTATGTTGGGACTCAATCCTCTCTATAGCATTATAATATTATTGGTCTAGCAAAATGTTCTTTGCTTTGTGGCTCAGAGGAGGTGGAACCACAAAAGAGCATATCACAATGCAATAAATTTCTAGTCATTAAAAATTAAAAACAGTGTTTCATGAGGAACGTATCTCAGGAAAATAAAATTTGTCCACTAAGGTATTGTAGTATATCAAATTGCTACTCCACTGCCTGATAACTTGCATTGTTATTATTGTTGTAGATCATATTTTTAAGATATTTACCCTTCTTCTATTTTTAGTTAGGATGTCTTAATTTTCCGTGAATGAAGACATCTAAGAACAAAGAGCAAGAGATAGTGTTCCTATTCTGGTTTTGTGTCTTCCAGAACTTTAAACTTTTTATTTGGCACTTGTTTGCAAATTGTACAGTATTGTAAAATATAGGATCTTAAAATGTTTGACTCACTGTTGACTTTGCATAGTTTACTGTTTATCATGTTTTTTTCCTTTTTCAAAAAGGAAGTGAACTATTCCTCTTCCCTGTTTTGGAAATTGCCACAGAGAGCAGGCAATTAGCATGTGCACTTGGAAATACTGTAGCATAACAAGATAAAATTAAATCTCTAGCTCTAAGGTTTAGATTAAAAAGAAAAAAAAAATTGCTTCCCCCCCAGGCAGTAACACAAGATGATTGAACAGCGTGTTAGTGTGTTTTTTTCTCTCCTCATTAGCCTGGTTAATTGAGAAATGGCTATATGTTCTTAGAAGTTTCTACTAAGGGGAAAAAGAAAAGCTATATTCTAAGATTTGTAGTAAAAGCATGGAAGTTATCCCCCTCTTCACCCTTTTCTAATACTGTAGTTCAGTATAAAATAGTTTCATATTTTCATATTCTTCCTTCTGTTACAATTGCAGCTTTCAAGGGAACTAAACCAAGTATTCCTGTTTGACCCAAAATTTTCTGTATTTGTATATAAAGAAAAGGAGAATGGAGTACTATTCGTCCTCTGTGTACTCTTCAGTAAATATTTAGTTTACATTTCTCTTCATAATATGTTGCATATGGAAATTGTGAGCTTTGGTTCTCAGCTTTATATTCTAATCATATGTATGAGAAATTACAAAATTACATATAATTGATGTTCTAACATTATTCCTAAGTAGGTTTCAAAAGAGCTACAATAAGAAAAATTCTGCTTGTACCCATTCGTTCTTTCTAGGTTAGAGCCTACCTACATACCTACATTTACTTTTCTTCTACTATTTCTTTGAAGTACTCTTCTTCTGTTATGAATTAAAAATGGGCTTGGTTTGAAAACAAACACACAACTCTGAGTTTAGGCCCACCTGAGATTTGATCCTATTTTTGTAGAAATTGTTCTCACTGAAGTCCTGAAATCCTCATCTTACCTGAGTCTTCTTGATTGGCAACTGATTTGATACTGCCTATCAGTACATCTTCCCCAAAACTTTGTTCTGTCATGCCATTCTTCCTGTAGAGGTGAGCACAGCATGGAAATACCTTTTTCAGAAAGATTATATGTGTATTATGAGTGGTTACAAGGTGCCCAATATGTAGGTGTTGAATGCTATCAGAGATATAATAAGGTGTACCTTACAGATACCGCTTTTTCCTTGGATAGGAGTTGACACAGTTCTGTTTAAATAAAAGTACCTACTCCATTCCTCCAAGCTCTGAATTGTTTTATTGATAACATAGGCCCAGAAGAATAAATTAAATATTCAGTGAAACAGTTTACAAAGGCCAGTGATTACAGGTACTGCATAACCATACTCAGTGGTAGTCTTAAGTTTGAAAAATGTATTACCCTCTTGAATTGTCTCTAATGGAGCCTTTGAGGCAATTAATGGCTTCAGTACTAACTGTGTAGATACTTCCCATTTCCAGTTCAACACCTACGTAAGTTCCTCTGACAGCCCATGGGAGGGAGATAAATTCTAAATATTCTATAATTAGGGCAGTGGGTACTGTCAGAAGAAATCCCTTTCTTGAAGAAAACAGCTCTAATTCTTGTATAATTTCATTTTATTTATTTGATTACCAGAAAAGTTTTAAAGCTCTAGAAAATACAAGTTCATAACTTGTATGAAATGATGACAGTCCAACAGCCTTTTAGCAGTACCACCATGAACAGTGTCAATCCAACACAAGGAAAAAGCCTCCAACCTTTTTGCTTGGGACAAGCTCAGTGGCTAAAGCTGCCCTTTACATTTTAGAACGTAGGCTGTACCCATGTTCAACAGTGTTCAACTCTGTTTTCTTTGATTGTAATATTTCATATAATTGGATTCTTACATTAATAGATAGATTTGCTCTTCAGACAACAGAAAAAGACAAAAGGCATTTCAGCTTGTTGATGGAATACCATATTTGCATTTTTGGGCAAAGTTTTCAATGTTTTTGAAAACTACTATCCAGAGGTTATTAGAAACATGCAGCTGTCCTGGGTTGAGCTATAGCAGTCATTTTTCTCCTTCTTAATGGCTGGTGCAGTGCTGTGTCTTTGACTTTCAGCCTGGGAACAACACTGATAACACCAATGGTTTTAGTTGTTGCTAAGTAATGTTTACTCCGACCAAGGACTTTCTCAGCCTCATGCTCTGCCAGGGAGGAAGCAGAGACAGGACACCTGACTCAAACTGGCCAAAGGGGTATTCCGTACCACAGCACGTCATGCCCAGTATATAAACTGGGAGAGTTACCCGGAAGGCCCAGATTGCTGCTCAGGTTGGTCTGGGTATCAGTCGGTGGGTGGTGAGCAATTGTATCCTCTCCCCTTGTTATTTCCCTTATCATTATTATTGGTAGCAGTAGTGGTTTGTATTATGCCTTAGTTACTGGACTGCTCTTATCTCAACCCATGGGAGTTATATTCTTCCGATTCTCTTCCCCATCCCTCCGGGAGGGGAGGAAGAAAAAAGAGGGGGAGTGACAGAGCAGCTGCATGGTTCTGAGTTGCCGGCTGTGCTTAAACCACAACAAGCAGCTTATGGTGTGTTTGCTTCTTTCCAGAAGAGAAAGACCTTTGGTGACCAGCTGTTTTATTATTATTGCAACTTGTATACCTTTTAATAATTTTTCCTTTTATTTACGAAACACTTAAGTTACCCCGTTAAACTGGATATGCAGCTTTAACGATATGCCTAGGATATGCTAGTCCTTCTAACAGTTTCGAAACAAAATGGGTCAAAAGTTACAGCGTTAGGACTTCATCTGTTTCTCTAAATGTCATTTAAGTTCCAGTGGCACAGTTCAGTGTATTCAGCAAATGAAGCAGATGCTTTTTATTTTGCTGATTGTAAGCTTGAGTTTAGATTAAGCAAAAGGAAATTACCAGGATGGAGCCAGGGAAGCTAGTTATTGAAGAGTGTCTCTTACAAATGCAGTTTTTTCATAGTTATTTCATATTCAGGTGTAAGTAACTTCTGCTTCTTTCTGCTTCATTCTACATTTTGTGTGTCAGATCTGTTTGGATAATGCTGAATACAGCTGTTTATAATTGTTTTCGTAGTTACCATATATAGTTTCATAAGTGATGCTTATATTAACTGTTTCTAGCTGTTATTTTTGCCACACCTTGTTATGTGTTAATCAGAGATACTAATTTTTTTCCTAATTTCCTTAAACTTCTCACCCCTTTCTAACTGTGAAGCCACCTGCAGTGCATTTTCAAAAACAATTTTCACATTTACAAGCAGAATGTTAGCAAGTTGTTGCTATGAAACAAAGAAATTACTTTTTTTAATCTGATTTCAGTTTAGTTACTGTGGAATTGGAAATGCGTACTTTATCTAATGCATATATTCAAAATCTTTGAGCTTGTCTCTTGCATGTACCATTGTGACTTAATTGATTTAGCTAGATTTGTACCTAATTCTGAGTAGAGACAGAAAGGCTACTAGATTTTTATTGTTTTCTTTTCTTTAGTTTTTTAATGGAGGGAAGGATATAGAATCAACAAGGTTGGAAAAAACATTTAAGATCGTTAAGTCCAACCTTTATCCCAGGACTGGCAAGTCCACCACTAAACCATGTCACTAAGGGCCTCATCTGCATGTTTTTTTGAACACTTCAGGGACGGTGATTTCACCACTTCCCTGGAAAGCGTATTCCAATGCTTAACCACCCTTTCAGTGAAGAAATCTTTCCTAATATCCAGTGTAAACCTTGTCTGGCACAGCTTGAGGCTGTTAGCTCTTGTCTTATCACTGTCTACTAGGGAAAAGAGACCATCCACCTCTTCGCTCTATCCTCCTTTGAGGCAGAGAGTGATAAGGTCCACCCTGCACCTTCGTTTCTCCAGACTAAACAACCCCAGTTCCTTTAGTCCTTCCTCATATGACATGTGCTCCAGGACCTTTGCCAGCTTTGCTGCCCTTCTCTGAACCTGTTCCAGCAACTCAGTAGCTCTCTTGTAGTGAGGGGCCCAGACAGTATTTCAGTATTTGAGGTGTGGCCTCACCAGTGCCAAGTACAGGGGGATTATTATTTCACTGAGCCTGCTGGCCACATTAATACACAAATAAAGCAAAAAACCTCTTACCTGCTTATTGAGGATATACTTTACCAGCCCGTCTTTTGCAAATACTGTTGCAGTAGGACTAAGGACGCTCCAGCAAACTCCAGTGTCAAGCTTATTAAATTCCATCTGTGGGAGAGTGAAGCTGCTTCTGTCTCAAGATGTAAACTTTGACCTTGGCTTGCAGAACTGAGGTAGAGGGGAAGAAAGATTGAGTGAAAGTAGAATAAATCCTAGTGTGGTTCACAATACGTGTTTTTATTTTCAGCACATTAATCATATGGAAGAGTGAAAAGATGGAGTAAATGTTCTTGCAGTCTTTGAGTCTCTGAACACGTATTTTTTATTTCAGTTAGTAGGTTACACAGCGGTGTTTCTTGTAACTCTAAGCTGTCATGCTCAAAACAGAGTTATAACATAACATTTCCATTATGCCCAGAACCACTCTTTAGCAAAATAAGATTCAGCCTTTCTCCTTTGAGATAGTTCATAGTATGACCTTACTAGCTACTGTCGGAGAGTGTTCTTCCAGCTTTCTATTTCTCCTGTAGTCCTCATGTGAATTGGGTTCACTGACGTGTTAGTGAGACTCTCTGTCTGAACCTTTTTTGTAATCACTGTATTCTCCAGAATTATAGTGTGGGAAAGCTTTATGTCTTTTTATAAAACATCCTTGGTACTGTTCTGTGATCCCACCCCCCTACCCCACCCCCCTCACCTCCAGTTTAAACAAGAGATAATTACAGTTTAGGGTAAGTGGATTTTGATGTTTGAAGACCTTATGCTAGTTTAGAATTGTCATAATGTGCAAAAATAATACTAGATGAGTTTGATCCAAGCACATGACGTGAGGTGAATCTGTTCTCAGTCACCTTCTCTCTGCCAAGAAATGCCACTCTTAGAAAAGCTTTAAAAGCTAAAATATTTCACTTGAAGGTTGGGACTGGGTCCAGTACATCCAACTCTAGGTACCTGATGTGTGCCAAATTTTTAAGTGTACTCTTTAACATTTCTAAAATAAAGTAATTTTTGTGTGCAGCGAAGAGATTGATGTTTTTTTGTCCAGACGGAGGTCCCTGGGGTGGTTTCAAACTGAGATGATTTGAAACCCTTTCACAGGTATTTTGCATCAAATGTTTAATTTTGAAGTGTCTCCTCTCCACGTCTTACAGGAACTGTAGTTGATGCTTCCTATTTGCCTTTGTTTTTCAGGCTTCCTAATCAGTCTGCATTAAGCAGAGACTTTGTACAATGGAAGATAGAGTTCTTGGGCAGATCACACAACTTTGTACAACAATTTTAACAACAGAAACCTAACTCAAAATATGCTGATAAGATTTTTCCAGTTAATAAAGGCTACTATAATCTCTCTTTATAGTGTGATTGTATATACTGTTATTACTAGGTAGAGCACATATGCTGAGAGGCTAAAGATTTTCAGCCAAATTTCACATATGTACTTGGAGGAAAAGTGTTCAGCAGCAAACAGAAAATTAGGGTGTAAATACTCATGAATTAAATAAAAGGAATTATGTCAAACAACTGTTATATCATACTGAACTCTGTAAGTCACAGTTTATTACATAATCTTAATAAAAAGATCTAGTACTGATACAATCTGGCCGCGGTTGAGTAGCAGACTGGCTTAATTTCATGGGAATAGGAAAAGTTTCTTTTGCCATATGAGGTGTCTTCAGTACACAGCATCTGCTGTTCAGGTGCTGGAGTGCAAATGGTGTTACAGCTCAGAACCAGGAAAAGTATTGTGCATCGGTGGTGCTTCAAGCAACCTGGTCTAGTGAAAGATGTCCCTGCCTATGGCAGCGGGGTTGGACTAGGTGGTATTTTAAGGTCCTTTCCAACCCAAACCATTCTGTGATTTAGTTAACTATCGGTGGATTCAATGGTGCTTAGTTAAAAGCTTCTGTAGCCAAGTATAAGGTTTTATTTCACATTGCCAATTATAAGCAAGGTGATTATAGTCTAAAATAAACTACAGTCTTCCGGTAGTTCTGTGCTTCTCCCATGGTGTTAGGAAACAAAAAGAGCTCATGTACATTCAATTGTGATAGTCCACTAACTTCGAGTGGTCCTACTCCTCTGAGCTGCAGGCTGTTTGACCTGTGAGTTGGTTAGCACCTGCTTCCAGCCTGTGAGTCTGGAGGAGGGACAGCTTTCACTGTCACCATGTGAGGTTTTTCAGTCCTCTGTGAGAACAGCCTTCTACTCTGATCCTCAGCCCCATGTGGGAGGTGAGGGCTGAGGTCATGCAACTTCAGAGAAGCCTGTGGGTTGCCTGCTTAGAAGTCCACATTTATGTGGTGTTGGAAGTCCCTTAAATTGATATCTATACCCTGGTTTGGGGGTTTCATCTACAGTTTTTAAACAAACGGTGATTGCAGCTCATAAAACATGATTTTCTTTTTACTGTATCACATTTGCCTCATGAATCTAAAAAGTCTGATTCTTTTTTGCATTTTAGGTTCTAGTTAGGATTAGTTGTTCTTGGTATACAGCTATTAAAGAGGCACTGTGATTAGGTCTTGGAGTATTTCTAACGTTTTCCTCTTGATGTAGCTGGCCAGCCATGATGAAATGTCCTCTTGGAAAACCAAGCGCATCAACGATGTTTGGTTTTCCCCTCGTAGTGTTAGCACCACAGAGAAATAACTCCATCAGCAGATTTACTTCAAAAATTAGAGGCACTCTTGAGAGGGCGGAAGAGATTAGCTTTATTAATCTGTAGTTCTTTACTCTTCCTTTGTGGTAGTATGTTTGACACATTGCTGCAATTAAGTTTAGAACATTGTCTAAGGCCATACTGGTAAAATAATGTTTTCTTTTCTATTAAAGTCACTCTATCTTTTGGACTGTTTCCACTGTTCAGGAAACTGGCTTTTTGGACAGTATTACAGAAAGTGATTTAGAAACATGTAACACTGAAAGTCAAACAACTTGAATTTGCAGCTCACATAAGTCTCACCCGTGGTGCAGACCATGATGAGGCAGGCTGTGCCCTGCAGCCCATGGAGGACCCCATGCCAGAGCAGGGGATGTCTTGAGGGAAACCTGTGCTGAAGCAAGCTCATGGTAGGACCTGTGGCCCTGTGGAGAGAGGAGCCAAAGCTGGAGCAGGTTTGCCGGCAGGAGCTGTGGCCTGTGGGGGACCTGGGACCTGTGTGACCTGTCCCGTGGGGGACCCAGGCTGGAGCAGTCTGTTCCTGAAGGAATACACCCCACGGGAGGGGTGCAAGCTGGAGCAGGTCATGAAGAACTGCAGCCCATGTGAAGGAATCATGCTGGAAAAGTTCATGGATAACTGTCTCCTGTGGGAGAGACTCCACACTGGAGCAGGGAGGAAGTATGAAGAGTCCCTCCTGTGAGGAGGAAGGAGTGGCAGAGGCAATGTGGAATGAACTGACCACAGCCCCCATCGCACTGT
The DNA here is from genome assembly GCF_000696875.1 of Nestor notabilis. NCBI lineage: Eukaryota > Metazoa > Chordata > Aves > Psittaciformes > Psittacidae > Nestor > Nestor notabilis. The sequence goes on from NW_009912266.1 coordinate 16,496, forward strand.
GCTGCTGGCGGGGTGAGGTAGAGAATTTGGGAGTAGAGTTAAGTCTGGGAAGAAGGGAGGGGTGGGGGGAAGGTGTTTTAAGATTTAGTGTTTATTTCCCATTATACTACACTGATTTGATTGGTAATAAATTAATTTCCCCAAGTTGAGTCTGTTTTGACCATGATGGTAATTTGCAAATGATCTTTCCCTGCTCTTATTTTGACCTAGGAGCCTTTAGTTACATATTTTCTCCCCCATCCAGCTGAGGAGGGGAGTGATAGAGCAGTGTTAGTGGGCACCTGGCATTCAGCCAGGGTCAACCTACCACAAAATTAAGAATATGTATTTGGTTTTACCTGACCTGGATAACATAGTGACCCTTTTGGTTTCATCTACCTTGTCTAGTTCTTTCCAAGTGCCTTGAAACATTTAATTTCAAAACAACTTTTTAAGCCTTGTTTTCCATTCCTCAGGTCAGTGAACTGCTGCTATGAGTTGTCAGCAATGTATCAAAAAAAAGAGAGAACTCCTTGCTGAAGGGCTGCCTTCTGAATGTGCTATTAATTGCTCCTCTGGATGAGAACATTCCTTGTATAATGCTGTTGCCTTTTTACAGTAGCTCGTATGCTAATGACAGTGTAACTGTTACCTGACTTGGGCCTTTCCATACACATACTAATAAGCTATGTCTGTTAGCCTCAGGTTTCCGCCTGACTAGTGGGACTGTGTAGGCACCATATTTGCATATCTCTGTGTTTAACAGTTAAGGGCCTGTGTGAATGCTTCACAAAGTGTGTCGGGCAGTTTCTATGAATCAACAGCTTTTCTATTTTTAAACTAGTGAGATGCTGTCACATAGTTGATTTTTAGTAAGTGCAGTTTTAGAATGTTTTGAAATACTTGAAATAATTTGAAATATTTGGAAGATGGATTCCCTCATGCTCTGGAATTGAAATATGAACTTCTTTTTACTTTTTCGTGTGCTGTTTTTTATTGGTGGTGGAGTATTTGTTTACAGCTCCATATCAGAAGAGTGTTTGCATGGTTTATTTGTGAACTATTTCTTCCCTGTCACATTAAAAAGAAGGATAAGGTGCATATGTGAATACAAAATGTTACGATACGCCTGCTGTATTAATGTAAACTAGAATCCTTTTGAATTTGTTCAGAAACTTCTTCTCTTCCCCATAGAAGTAAAATGTTTCTGTGCATATAAAATGAGAAATTGGCTTCCTCTAGCTGCCATTAAAGAATTCTCCCAGTAATATAAGCCCAGAGGGTTTATTTAGGTGATACTCTGTTTGGGTACAGTTCTATACAACTATTACTTTTGGAACACCAAATTTACTTTCTTTTTAAGCCTCTTAGCAATAACTGGAATTCATGGCAGAAAGTCTCATATCAGAGAAGGGCAAACAGACTGGCAGCACTTCAAGCGAGTTAGCCAGTGGCAGTGTGTTTCTCTGGAGTTAGTGAAGTAATCATTGTGTAGCATATTCATGTATCTTGGAGGGTACTTACATTAAAATGCCAGTACAACAGAAAAAATTAAATAGATTAGGAAAAATTAAAGCTCCATAACAGATTTTTACCTGTTCCCTACTAAAATGAATAATGGATCATTTCAGTGATTTTTTTCTAAGTGCTAATCAAAAAAATAATGATTTGCAAATCATTACTCAAATTTGAAGCAGTAATTTTAATTTTTAGCAATTATAGTGGGTTTTTTTTCTTTATCTTTGGAATTTATGGTTTATCAATCACATAAAATGGTTTACTGAATAACCTGCTCTTTATAACTAGGTTATGATTTGGTGCTTGCTATTTATTTTAATAGAGGATTTACTTTCATTTAACTTCCAGGTAACAGTAAGATGAACTTAAGTGGCATTGTTTGTGAGAGTAGATCAGTTGAAAGGTACAAGACATGAATGCTGCAGCAGCATTTCTTTTGGTTTGATGAAACAGACTTCGTTTAGGTTCAGTCTGTCTGTCTGGGTACATCAGCACGACATGCCTTGAAATTTAGGCATGTCTCAAATATTTAGGTTGAGCATGCATAAAAGCAGTGAAGTTTTTTCTTCCTGTGACAGTGACTGAAGTGGGTGTCTTTGTTAGGTGATAATTTTAGATGTAGGGTTTTTTTTTTATAAGCAAGTTTATTTGGAAGAAATGGGGTGAATACTACAGCAAAGAATAGAACATTCCTGTTCCTTATCTCCTCGGGAGGCCTTCTTTGCTAAGGGGTTTGAACCAGCCTCCCTTTAATGAGCCCTTAGGTTAACAGGCTCCAGGTTGCTTTGTATTCATGGACTAGCACTCATTTGAGATTTATTCTTTTTATTCTTTCAAAGGCAGCCTTCTGCCTTTAAAACACAATACTCTATACACAGAATATACACGTATATACATATAAACACATATTTGTATGCTTTATATATGTATATGCAAGCATATAAATTATATGTATGTATGTGTGTATATATATGTTTAGATAACAGTAGCATAAAAAAACATCTCATGGAATGTTAGAGAAGTAGACTCAGGCCCTTAGGGTGGATTGAAAGGCTAAGTCTCATTTTCTGGACTAGTGCTGTAACACTTAGGCTATTGTGCAGAAAGTGATTTTTTCTGCCTACCTTCCTCATCCCCACTCTTGCTAAGCTGCTGTAAGTGATTCTGAGGTCAACTTTTAAACTGCTTCCCCG
>NW_009912267.1:0-56576 GCF_000696875.1 Nestor notabilis
CTGCTGTAGCTGAACCCAGGACACTGCAGAAGTAGCATAAGTACTTAATTGTCAGTAAGAAAGGCCCCAGTACTGATCTCCTTAGTTGAAAATTAAATATAGTGGTACAAAATGAAGAATTTTTTTAAACTTCTACCTGTTTTGTTCTATGTTTTTTTGTGGAGTTCTTCATACTCATCAACTTGGTTCGTTTTCTGCACTTACACAGCTGTCTGTGGTAATCAACTGCAGCTTTTAAGCTCCTAAGAGGTAATTCACTGGTCAATTGAAAATATGTGTAAAAATAATAAAGGGAAAGAAGGTCCTTTTTGTGTTCTTCTGCCTTACATGGTTGAAATATTATTCTAAAGAATATTAATACCTACAGTAGGAATTTTAACTTTGCTTTTTTTTGACTGTGTCTCCCTAAGATTGGTTGTTCAATTTCAGTATACTGGCATTCATTCTTCATCTAGGAATGTATGGTCTGCACTAAAAATTGAAAGTACATGTGTAATTTCTGTACAGCTTTTTACAGTCTTCAAGTTCCCTAAGTTACACAGAAGCAATTTCCCTGCGCATAGTTGTCTAACACTATGTATTTTTTATCTAAAGGACAGTCACATATGAATATGTTTGTTTCTGGTTTCTGCCAAAAATAGGCATATGCAAGTGTGTAGGACTTCCAAGGGATTCTGTAATGTAAGATCTGGAAAGGCTATACAGTATAAGGAACTGGATGTTTAAAATAGAAAAGTCCAGAAGCTAGTTAAATTGTTGCTTGATATTCACCTTTGACAAAAAGAAAATTAAAAGATACAAAACAACAACCAGATGATCATTTCATAGGAGACACAAGCAAAAGTACAAGACAGGAAAACAGAGAAAGATTAAGAAAGTCATTTTGTTCTGGGAAGATATCCATTTTCCTCTGTGCGTAGAAGTGAATAATGTTAGAAAGCAAACCTCAGAAAAGAGAAAAATAAATAGTTAAATGTCATTGAGTGAAAAAAAACAAAGAATGCAAACAAATGTGTTTTCACAATCCACAGAACCTTTGTTCATTCTGTAGTATAAAAAAATATTGCAAGCAATGATGTTTTTTAGAAGAAAGAACACAGAAATACATTTCATGTTAAGATAAATTTGAATATAAATTCTCAAAGAGGAATTCCATTTAAAGTAATTATAGTAAATCTTAATAGTATCCATTTTTCAATGATTTGGTACACTGTTAAGACAGTTTACTCTTGTTCTGATATTCAGTGGAAGAAGCTGACAAAGCCATTGTGTTCCTTGGAAGTAGAGGAAAGTCACGAAAACCAGGGCACTATGAAACAGGTTGCCCAGACTGCATTGGCTGTTTAATCATCCACCTTATCTGAGAGGAAGGGAATATCAAAGGCTGGCGCTCTAAAAAACTCACCCACCCCTAAGGAGCTACACATATCAAGAAATTATGACATTTTAAAATAACAAGCAAACAAATATCCCAAACAAAGCAGTTTCATAGACACTCTATTTCTGAAGATGAAGGACAATAGTATTTACTTGTAAACATTTTTTTGAAGACCTGACTTACAAAAAAAAATCTGAGATTTTATGAAAGTAGGAGAAGAGAAACAGAAATTAAAGGCTTAAAGGAAACTGTTGTGCAAATATTATTCACTATGTTTAATAATGCAAAAATTGTGAAATTAAAGCTAACATGCAGCTGTTTATAATACACAAAGAAAGGTGACTAGTAGGGTTTTATTAGTATTCATACAATATAGTGAATGAAAAAGCATTAAAGATGAAAAATTATTCTGTTTTTATTTTGTATTTTAGCTTACTTTTAAGAATAACATATGAGTAAAGATTTTGGTTTACTTCTTAATCAAAAATATTTTAAAATGCATGGAACAGAGCTACCTATCTACTAAAAATTATGATATATTCAAATAGTTTCTGTTGTTTCATTTTTTATTTTCTAATTTAAAACTTTGGTTGACCTGATTTTATTATAATAGCGTCATTTTTTGCATCTCATTTTGCCAGCTCGTCTGATAAAAGTTAGAGTATGTACTGGAGTAGTAATAATGAAAGCTTCCAGAGAAGACAGGCCCTTTAAAGTGTGAGTCAAGTTGGAAATGAAATAACTCATTTGTGTGGTTGCTTGTTTCAAGGGTAAGGAAGAGAGTCATAAAAAGTGCTCAGAATAGTTTTGTATTAAAAAACTTTGAGTGGTCACTGTACCACCTTTTATCTTGAAAAAGCTCATGTTGCACATCTCAGCATTATTTGGGATATGTGGGTGCCATATAGCTTGCATTATCCCCTGAAAACACAATTTCACATCTTCCCATGCGATTTTGTTCCATTACTTAAGTGTCCCAACAGTTATAGAGGCTCTATGCCCTGGTATTTAACCTACATGTTCCTTAATGTAGCTTGTGTGCTTTTTAAGGTTTCATAGACTTACAAGGTTCCCGAGCCTTTTTGATTTTAGAACATCCTCTTCTACTCAAATAAAAATAAAATCATTGAATCATAGAGTGGTTTCAGTTGGAAGGGACCTTACAGGTTTTCTAGCTCCAACCCTCCTGCCCCAGGAAGGGATATCTTTCACTAGACCAGGTTGCTCAAAGCCTCATCTAACCTGCCTTGAACACTGCCAGGGATGGGGCACCCACAATTTCTCTTGGCAACTCGTTCCAGTGTCTCACCACCCTCACTGAAAAGAACTTCTTCCTAACAGCTAATCTAAGTCTAACTTCTTTCAGTTTAATGCTATTCCCCCTTCTGGTGTCACTACATGACCTTGTAAAAAGTCCCTCTTGGGATTTCTTGTAGGCCCCCTTTAGATGCTGGAAGGATGTCATGTTTCCCTAGTGATTTCTCTTCTCCAGGTTGAACAAGCCCAACTGTCTCAGCCTGTCTTCACATGAAAACAGCCCCAGCCCTCTGATAATTTTGGTGGGCCTCCTCTGGTCTTGCTCCAATAGGTCCATGTCTGTCTTATGTCGGGGGCCCCAGAGCTGAATGCAGTACTCCATGTGGGGTCTCATGAGAGCAGAGTAGAGGGGGAGAATCACCTCTCTTGACCTGTTGGTCATGCTTCCTGTGATGCAACCCCAAGTCCTTCTCCTCAGGACTGCTCTCAATACATTCCCCAACCAGTCTGTATTTGTGCTTGGGATTGCCCTGACCCAGGTGCAGGACCTTGTAATTGTTTTTGTTGAACTTCATGAGGTTTGCATTGACCCACCTGTCAAGCCTGTCAAGGTCCCTCTGGATGGCATCCTTTCCCTCCAACATGTCAACTGCACCACATAGCTTGGTGTCTTTGGCAAACTTGCTGAGGTGTGCTCAATACCATTGTCCATGTCACCAACAACTGTCCTGGGTTCAGCTATAGTAGTTATTTTTCTCCTTCTTAGTAGCTGGTGCAGTGCTGTGTTTTTGACTTTAGTCTGAGAAAAACACACCGATGTTTTTAGTTGTTGCTAAGTAATGTTTACTCCAATCAAGGACTTTCTCAGTCTCATGCTCTGCCAGTGAGGAGGGGCACAAGAAGCCAGAAGGAAGCAGAGACAGGACACCTGACCCAAACTAGCCAAAGTATTCCATACCACAGCATGTCATGCCCAGTATATAAACTGGGGGGAGTTACCTGGAAGAAGCAGATCGCTGCTCGAGTCAGGCTGGGTATTGATCAGTGGGTGCTGAGCAATTATATTGTGCATCACTTGTGTTTATTGTTTTCTTTTCCTTTTCCCCTTTTAGTTTTATATGCTCTTCCCTTGTTATTTCCCTTAACGTTATTGTTATTGGTGGAAGCAGTAGTAGTTTTGTATTATACCTTAGTTACTGGACTGTTCTTATCTCAGTCCATTGGAGTCACATTCTTTCGATTCTCCTCCCCATCCCTCTGGGAATGGGGGGTTGGACAGGACGCAGAGGGGAGCGAGAGAGCAGCTGCGTGGTTCTGAGTTACCATCTGGGCTTAAACCATGACAGGTGTTAAACAGTGACAGTCCCAATACTGACTCCTGAGCAAGGCCACTTATCAGACAGCTCGTTATCCACCAAGTGGTCCACCCATCAAATCCGTACCTCTGCAATATAGAGGCAAGGACATCATGCAGGATAGTGTCCAGTGCTTAGCACAAGTCCAGGTAGATGATGTCAGTTGCTCTTCCCTTATCCACTAACTCTAACCCTATCATAGAAAGCCACCAAATTTGTCAGGCATGCTTCACCCTTAGTGAGGCCATGTTGTCCGTCACCAATCACCCCCTCATTTTCCATGTGTTTTAGCATAATTTCTAGGAGGATTTGCTCCATGATCTTGTTGGGCACACAAGTGAGACTGGGTTTTGCTTTATTCCTTTTTTAAAAATGGGGGTTATGTTCCCCCTTCTCTCATCAATGGGGATTTCACCAGACTGCCACGACTTCTGAAATATGATGATTAGTGGATTAGAAGCTTCATCGGCCAGTTCCCTCAGGACCTGTGGATGAATACAGGTGTGTTGATACCCATGGGAAGATGATAATTTAGTTGTGCTCTTTAGAGATCTACTCCATGTTTCTCAGATCTTCACTCATTTTCTTTTCCATTTGACTCACGTAGTCACAGACATGCAATGAAATAACATAGCACCATTCAAAACATGATCTCTATATTATCATTCTGATTGATTTGCCTCCCTGACTGGTGCAACTTGATGTTTGTTATAGGTGGCTAGCTTGAATTGCTCCTTGTTCCAGTCCTACTAGGTTAATAGCAGAGAGCACTCATACTTGGAGTGCCTTTCTTTGTTACAGGTCTCAAATCCGAAGAGCACATTGTTTATTGCAGCTTTTCTAGTGAAGCAAAATTTTCTCTCTGATTAAAAGACAGCTGGTACCTATCTTCCCATTTGGTTTTGCTGCTGATGAGTTAGAGAGATCTGAACTCTCAGGGACTCAGTTAGCCCATTGTTAAAAATCTGACATAGTGTAAAACTGTCCAGTCAATACCTTTCTCATGTGCTTTATAATTTCTTAGTTCTGTGTCTGTTCTCATAATACTTTTATATTAAATTGTAACTATAATCTGACATTATGAATTCAATTAATTTGGAAAATATGCAGAACACATCAAGTACTTATAAATCTGTGTTAAAATGCTGTTCCTGTCTTAGAAAATACCAAATGATTTTCCCCATCCAAAAAACCTATTACAGCAGCTCTTATGGTTTTAAAATTATTCTCATGCTGTCATTCCCTGACCTATAACTGTTACACAAAATCGTATTATATTGGTGCTATGAACTTGTTTAATGGGCTTATACTACTTGCTGCTTGGTTTAATCTCAGCAGTTATTTATCGGTTGTTAAAGCTCTATTGTTCTGTCCATGTGAAAGCTGTTTTACAGAGAATGTGGCAACTGCTCACTGTCATTAATGAAGCAAGGAGGAATAGAGAGTAAGGAAAATAGTATCATTCTGAGCTGCAAGTGTGATAGCTGTAAGAGTGTCTTCATGAAACATTGTCTACTCTGTTATCCACTGATACATTTCCTCATGTCTCTAAACATCAGGGCAGAAGCCAGTGACTGTGGTAAGTCAATGGAGGAAAAATAAACTGGTCTGGAATTAGCTGTCATGGTACATTATTGATGTTTAGTTTTGATACACTGATCAAGTGCAAAGCCAAGGAAAAGAACAGGAACTGATCAAAAAGTCTTTGTTGCTTGTATTTTTCATATTTTTTCAACCTTTTTTCCTTTTTTAAAGTAAGAACTTGTTTTATTTTCTTACTACTATTTAGAAAAACACCTCAACTTTTATTTTAATCTGATGAGAAAAAATGCAGTAATTCATTGAAAGAAAGTTAAGGAGAGTTAAACTTAAACTATAGATCTGTTTAAAAAAAAGTTGTTCAGAGATCTACCAAAAATTGAAATATTGGCAGAATAACTTGTAATTTTTTTATACAAAGAGTAAAACGAAATGTACAAGCAAAAAAAAAAAAAAAGTTTGAAAAAACTCAGTTGACTAAATCCAACTTTCATAGTTTATTTTTCCTATTTGTTATGCGCTGAATTCTTTATAAGTTGAAAGGGAAGAAAAGTGTTTTTTTCATTTTAAGAAAGAAGAGCTATCCATCATTTATTTGCATAATCACAAAGTCTTCGTATTACTTTGAGTTAAAAAAAACTAACAAAAATGGTTTTCCTATACGTGTGTAATTGAGTAATAATGTTGTTTTGAGTAATTTTATTAGAAACATTTGAAGTGAGAATTCCTTCAAAAGTTTCTGTGATTATTTTAAGAGCAAAGGAACTCCCAGTGTGTGAATCCATCTGCTGCTCTTTAATGAAGCAGGTGACTAGTAAGATACTTGTGGCACCAAAAAGTAGAAGTGTCTTTCAGGTTTGTAAAATGACTAAGTAATTTTACTATGAGTCTCTTCCTTAGTGGTCCAATGACAGCTGTGGGAAAGATATCAGTTATCTTTAAATTTTTTGCTGCTATGAAAATTATTCATTAAAACACAACTTCTCCAAGATACTTTGTTACTCACTGAAGGACAAGAATGATGTCTGAAGGATATCCCAATCACATGCACACACACACTCACTCCAGCCTCTTGTTTCCTGGATCATCCTGTTATTCCTTTTTGAAGATGGATGTAGCATTTGCCTTTCTCCATTTGTCAAGGACCTCTCCAATCTCCATAACCTTTCAAAGATGATAGAGACCTTATAGGGATGTTAGACATCCTTCTTGGTGTCAACCATGGGGGCCTTGCATGGGTTGAAATCTCTCCAGTAATTCCTGATTCATTTCTCATCCATGGCTCTTAGAATCGTAGAACAGTTAGGGTTAGAAAGGGCCTTAAGATCATCTAGTTTCAACCCCCCTTATCACAGACTGCTGTGAGACCTTGCAAGCAAAAGCTCAGTCAAGGAAAGCACTGAGTACTTTAGCCTTGTCTGCACCCACTCTAACTAAATCACCATCCTCACTGAACAACGGGTTTCTATTTTCCTTACTCAGACCTCTGAACTAATTTAGTGCTACAAGGCCTTCTTGTTCCCTTAGTGTCCCTTGCAAGTCTCAATGCCAGATTAGCTTTGGCTTTCCTGACACCATCCCTGCATGACCTATGCAATATTTTTACATTCCTCTTCTTTAGCCTGTCCCTGCTTCTACCAAGAGAATGCTTTTTGATTGGAGCTGAGTCATGACATTCCTATTTAGCCAAGCTGGTGTCCTGAAATGTCTTGACTTCCTCAAATGTCTTGGAAGGGAGTGCTAAAGTACAATGGCCAATAACTCGATTTTGAGATAACAGAAAAGCGTTATTCCTAGAAGCCAGAGAAAGCATCTTACACAAGTGGGAGAAATGGTTAATACTTGGTAAAAAGACATAAACTATTCCTGCCCTTTCAACCTTATACAATATGAGAGAAATACATGCTCAGCTACAGCTCTTGTATCTGGTGAGATGGAGAATGAAGGATGCTAGTTGACAGCAGAGGCCTACATTGGGTAAAGCTATAAAGGAGGAATGTCCTACACTGACTGGTTTACTACCTGATATTTCCCAGATCTGAAGTAAAATGAAGTCATACTACCTTAAATCTTGTTCCATGTCTTGCCTTTCCTTCTCTACTTTCAAGGACAATTAATTATATAACATGAATTAAATTCAAATTTCATGTCTTGGTTAACTGAAACTAGGAAAGTTATTATTGCTTGTTAAATTTTATAGCCCTTTTCTGAAAGAAATTACTTTAAATGAAATGGCAATTAAATGTATGGTAAAATGTTAGGATAAAGTAGATTTTATAATGGCACACAGAATAGATGCTTACCAACTGGTGCTAAAGTCCCTAAGTGAAATAGAAACATAGCCTCAATGAAATACTTCTGGAAATCTAAATCTGAACTCCTCTTGTCTTTCTAAACCAAGATGAAAATGCAACCACTTCTAGAAATGACACTGACCTTGTCAAAAGCTTGGTAGACATATACATGCTGTAAGAATACGTTTCCTACTGCTGCTACTCCGCAGGACACTACATCATTTGCTGAAAGACCATTTCATTGCAGTATTCTGAACTGTATGAAGTTATTAATTTACAGTATGCAAGTTAATAAAATCCTTTTGAAAGATCAGCATAGTATGTTTTAAAGTTTAAATACCCCATGCAGTTTTGTAGTGTTGATGCATAAATAAAACATGCAAAGAAAATCAAAACATTGAGAAGGAATGCCAAAGTAAATTTGTTTATTATTTAGTTTGAATGAAGCAGCTTTAACTGTTTGCCAATATTTGCTAGCAAGCTGGCAGTACCAGATCACTGCTACAAAGCTGTATTGATGTCCCAAACATGTGAAGCACCAAACTGTTGTGTTTGAGGACTGCAAATCCCAAACTTTGTGGTTTTCTGTGTGTTGGGACAACTCTTATCCATGTGGACCAGGCCAGGCCCACTGTCCCTTTGAAATTCATCTCTTCATGTTTCATTTTCTCTTCCTGTTTCAAAAGCTATTTACATTGCCTATAGTGTTTGTATATTGCTATGAAATTAATGTCTGCGGAGCAGCAGTGCTGAGACTAGCTGGCATGGAGATACTAGCAGTGCTGACAAAAAGGGACTGGAGTTTGCCTGTGCTCTATGGCCTATGCTCTGATGGCCTTCCTTAAGACCAGCAAAGAGGTACCAGGAATGTAAGCAGAGAATGCAGTATGTGAAGTCAGGGAGTGCACGAAGAAGGGCTACTGAAAGAAAGGGAGTCACAGAACCCAGGTGAGTACAGAAAAAAGTGTTAAAGCCCCCATCTGCCCACCATGCAGAACTCAAAGACCACATCTGTGCTTTCGACAGGGACCACACTCATGAGGACCAGAAGGCGAGAGACAATACCATTTCTTGTTGCAGTTCCCACAGATCCCATTTATTGTTCACCTGAATATGGCACATGATGAGTGTCAATATGGTGGTAAAATGGCAGGTTTTGTCAGCTGTATGAACCTTTCAGGTGATATTATCTATCATCAATTTACATTAAGCAGAGGGCATACCTATGGGTAGGTATAGAGAAAGGAATGTAGCTGTGATAAATGTTTATGCCACAAACTATAATGTGTGGTAGAAGCCTGTGACATCTGAATAAATACCATATTCCTTTGCGGATGGGTTTCTTTACAACTGTTTTCTCTGTTTAGAATGTTATAGACTCACTGGTGTACTTAGAAAAACATTTATTGGCTTGCCATGGGAAGCAGCTCATTAGAGTGGAAGTAGTTCACCTACAACCAGTGAAAAGCAAGTTGCTATTTAAGAAGACATGAAACTCCTTAATCCTCAAAAATAAGTTATGCAAATCTTAATCTTTTAAAAGATCAGTAAATTTTCTACCTCTTGAGAAAACTCATAGTCATAGAAAAGTGGTTGCATTGTAACAAAATACTGAATCTCCTTGGTAAGTTTGGATTTGTGTGGACTTAAATGGTTCATATCATTATATTGTATCAGTGGGTCAGTAGAGGATTTGTGCTTAGTCACTATCAACGTATATGACCAAAAACTTTACAGCCAGAAATAACTGAAATATTCGCATTTTGCTTTGGATTTTTGCAGCTGTCACTGTTCCTCAGTGACAGACCTTACACTGTTACAGACTCAGGAATAATATCAGAAGTGAAGTTTCAGTCCATTGCCCCTGTAGTTGGGAGCTTTATTTCAGTTTAAAATAAATAACTTTAGTTACTTTCTAAACTGCACCCACATATTTTGCTGTAGAACAAAAGACATTAAGCTACTGAAACAGAACGATTCTAACTATAAAATTCTGTTTAAATGTCCTTGTGTCCCTGTTCTTTTGTTGTTGTTTTTTAAATTTTCACTTAAGAATTTCTGAAGTACTTTTCTGTATAAGTCCACTTTACTGCTGACAGAAAACATTGTATCTTCATTATTCAAGAGGGCAAAGGACTGAAAACAAAAGAATTTGGAGCTGGATGCTATTCCCTAGGTTAGGCAGTATAGATGAAAGAGTATTAGGGTCAGAAGAGTGAATTAGAGCAGTATTTGGTTTACACTTGAAAATTCTATGATTGTTTTGGTTTTTGTTTGGGGTTTGGTGGTTTGTTGTTTTTTTGTTGGTTTTGTTTTTTTTTTTCTTTTAAGAATATACCATCTCACCATGTACTATCACAGTGGCTTCCAAAATCATTGTATTCTTCCTGTACAGAACCAGCTTTCACATAGAACCACCTAAAATTCAGATATGACTTTGAATATTTGTTTACTAGTTTGATTCTCCCCTGTTCCAGTTGGTTGGTTAGTTTGTTAGTTGCATTTGTGGAAGTATACATTTATGAGTTTGGTTGTGGACTTTTGTTTTAATCATTTTGTGGGCTTGCTATAGCATTTTTGTACCAGTGCTTGGGAAGCACTGGATGAAACTAATATTGGGGTCTTATTTATCCCCCTCCATATTTTTAATAGATAACTTATCATGAACTACAGAAATTTGACAGGATGCACAATTGTAAAGGTTATCTGAATCAATGCTATATATGACCTCTTTTCCATTCCTGAAAATCCATAAAATCTGTGTGTATGCACATTGTAGTATTTGCTTCTAAAAGTTTAATGGAATATTACCCCAGCATGAGATGAGAAAAATTGAAAATTTTAGAATATACTTGTCTGTTTTCTTAATCTTTTTGTCTCCAAAACGTTTCCACTTTATGGAAATATTTCTTCAAAATAGAAATAGTAACACCTGACACCTTTCTTTTGTTTCAGTGTTTTAAGTAACACTTTCAGCACTCCATTGCATCCGGTGTATCCTCTCTTAGTTCCTTGAAAAACAGAAAGAGCAATCTGGCTGTTATGTTGGAAACAAAAAGGCATTCTGGTAGCACTAAAAAATAATCTTTACTCAGGAGAATACTGCCTTCACATCCCTGTCTCAAGTGACTTAGCTTATAGAAGCATCCAAATTCTGAACTTTGAATTTTACTCATAACTAATGAAACACCATCAGTCACCCAAAATAAAATGTTTGAGAACTAGTTCTGAGATAAGGTGAAGCTTAGACTAAGCTGGAAAACTTTCCAGTCAAATGTTCATATAAAATTGCATTGCTGTCTTAATTTTCTTTTCCTTTTGGCCTTCACTTTTCATTATCCTCTATACTTTGATTACATTATGTTTGTAATAAAACCATTTTGTATGTTGTCATGAACATTTTAAACACATAAAACTGCAGTTACAGAAAATGGCAGGTAAGGTTTTTAATTACCTTTAGTGTAAGTGGAAATATAAAAAAAGCTCTTCCTTTTGTTCACCATTACACAATTAGCAAAACAAAAGTATTACTTGGTGAAACAAAGATAACCCACCCAGTCAAATTATTAGTCAGGATTTCAAAAGGATGTAACAAGTTGCTGTGATAACTCAATACAACAAACAAGAAATGCCCTTCTTGATTTCTAGTCATGTTTTCTGTTCAATTTCTCACATTTTCTCCTCATTTTAAGTAGTGCAATTGCAGCTTGGAGAATTTTGCTTATTTATAGAACTCTTTATAGAACTGCTGATGGTAGAACATACTAATATATGTCAATTTTGTTCCTTTTAATGCATAATGCTTTACATGAACTACAATTTGTGTATGTATAGGAATGCTTTCACTTGGTGCTTCCAGCTATGGTTTTCCAGCATTTTCCATATCATCAAATAAATCTGGTCACTATGGAAACGTATTTGTTGTTGTGGGCTAGTTCATTTTCAGTCTTACCAGAGATTCTTTGTTACTATAATACTAAGAATGAAATGGCATGATTAATATTTTTATTTCCCCACAGTTAAGAAAAAAAAATAAGTGAGAATGTTACTTCTGTAAAAGAGATTTTTATTTTCATTTTCAGAAAAATGTTTCCATTTTTGTGTTCTAGAATTTTGACTTTTTCATTAAGAATATGTCTGCATGTCTGCATTTTGAGCTATTTTATTATTCTTCTTGAGTGACTCCTCTAATTGTAATGCAAAATAAAATAAAATAAACAAAATTTAGAAAATTACTAAGAATGGTTTCAAGTTAGAACTAGCTCAAATGATTTTTTTTTTCAGTTTCCATATGTTCCTTCTTATTATTATAATAAAGCCATTTTAATGAAAGATGATCTGAAAATAGCTAAAATGAAACTGAATATAGTATGGTATCAGCATCAACTAATTTTTACCACCAAAACCCCAGTAAGTAGCATAAATGCCTTCAAATTAAAATTCAAGTAAAGCTTATAAATTCCAGACAGAAATGACAATTTTTTTATAAAGAGATCCCATTTTGTAAAAGGGGAAATATTTTCAGACTACACTATATTAACATATGTATTTGTGCTATTGAAACTACACACAAATAGCAAAATTAAATACAGTCTCTCCAACCATAAGTATTTAAAATAATTTTTCTTTTAGATCATTTAATATAATTGCTCGTATTATGTGTATGTGCTTTTTTGTAATGCATTAACTATATAAAATAACACAATCTGTAACTCCTGCTGCTTCTATCAGCATTTATACTGAATAAATTCTTTGAAATTTTGAAAATATTTGTGACTGTTTCAAAACTAATTATAACTTATTTTTGGAGCTGTTATTCTGTAGGGAAGTTTACAGGATATGTCCAAGGACATGAATGAATTTAAATGAAAACCAGAAGAACTTCAGAAATGAGCCTTGCAGAGATAACAGTTGGAAAATGAATCATTGTTATTTGCTTTTAATAGTTTAATTTAAAGGTCAAATTCTACTTGCTCTGCTACTTTAAGCAACATAGTCATGGGTTCGTGTTCTTTCTTCTTCAACTATATGCTGTTTTGCATTGACGAAAGTTGGAATCTGATTCTCTTCTCATTTCAAGACTAAATTAGGAATAGGCTACGAAGTCCAAGAATTAACATGGACTGTTCTAAATCTGGTGTAATTCACAGAATTGGTGCAAGGTAGTGGAAGATACATAGTGGTTTTTGCTAGTCTTTTCTTTGTTAACCAATATTTCAATTTTACAGTTTACATATAATTCAATGTAGACATTTAGAAACATTTATTTTGATAAAGGTAAAATTTTAGCTTCTCAAAATTTTTTTTACCTCTTAATTTTGTTCATTTTTCTAATGAAGAAAACAACTTTTTTATTAAAATAAATTATTAATGTACCCTTACTAAAGAAAAAAGAAACACCAAAACCTAAATTAAACATTTAAAATAGCAAATAATGCTTAACTGTAGGGAATTATTTTTTTCATTACCCTGAAAATGCAAATCAAATCTACTGAAACCAAAATGACTTTTTTTTTTTTCCCCTGATAGAGTTCAGTAGGCTAGATTTTTTCTTTGTGTGGACTGTAGAGCACATTTTGATTGTCTTTATTTTGTAGATAAAATCCTGATTCTGCTGTACTCTCTTGTAAGTCTCAAAAGATTGATTTGTGATCTTAATTTCATATAAATTGTTCTTATCACATTCAAGTCAGCAGCTTTGCTTTACTGAAGGCAACTTAGTGAGTTCAAGGACTTTGTATTTTCTATGACTTCTTTTCTACACACTTTGCTCATGCCAAATCATATATTTGTGGGTAATTATAATTTACAAGTCCTTCTGTTCTTTCTGCATTTGAAAACTAGTTTTGTACACACTTTCTAGAAATCCAATTTTAACAACAAACTGACTTTAAAGTATCATGGTGTTCTATGATTTTATGAAGTAAGTAAATAAATAAACAAAGTCAAGCACTTCAAAATTTCACAGCAATTGTTGATTTCAGTGTGGAGGGTTTGCTACTGACTGACGGTAAACCTTTCTGCGACAGACTGTCATGTTTTTGTAGAAAAGATTATCCTCAGAAAAAAAAAACCAAAACTTTGGCACACAGTATTTGCTGTCAGAAAACCTAGTAACTGTATTATGTCACCACATGCAGAATGGAAAATTGGCAGGTTTATCAACAAAGGAGACTATGATAAGGCTGCCTTTGTTTTTCAAAGGTGACTATAAAAAAAGTGTTGACAACTTGTGCGAATGGTATTTGCTTTTAAAAATATTTTTGGTTTGAAATGCCGGTATCAAGACATTGGTTTTCCCACGGATGTCTCTTTCTGTTCTATCAAACGCAAGGCACAAAGGTAAAAGATATTTTTAAAAATGTGTCACTGCTATGAGTGTGCTACAGGTTTACAAAAAGAAGTTTGTGTACAGAATGTAGATAATCCATAGAGGGTAAGGATTATTTAATTACTGGTTAGGGAATTTTGGAGAAAATACTAATTAGAAATAATTTCAGTGATATCCATGTACCCATAAATGGAATCACTGGAATTCTGTAACATTGGAGTCATCACAGGAGTTCATTCAGATTGTCTTCCCATTGCCACTTACTGCCTTTAACCAACATTCTTGCAGGGGTGACTAATAGAGCAGGTATGAAATCTTTAAGGAATAATGAATATGAAAATTGTCAAGACGAATCAAGGATAAGGTGTTTATTAAATAGAGAGCTCAACAACTTTTCTGCAGTCAGAGACTTTCAATGAGTGCTGAATATAGCTAAGATCTCCTCATTTAAAATTTCTATCCCTTGGAGGGAGTTTTTCAATATGCATTACAAAGAGGCAAGGCTGTCAGACAAATGAGGCAATGTCCCAACTGCCCTTATTGTTTCATTTTTTCTGGATTTTAACACTGCTGCTCATCAGAGTGGTTACTGATCACTTCTCACCCCAAATCAAATACGTATGCCATTGTAGGTTTCTGCCCCTTGTTACCGACAAGCAGAGAAAGAACCTCTTATGAGAACCAGATATGAAGTATTTAATCCATTTTGGTTTTGCAGTACTTAAATAGAATTTCCACTTATGTATTTGATCCCTTGCAAGCACACATAGACATACAAATCCATTTATGATTAGACAATGTAAATTGCAGCCTACATTACTACAAATTTAATTATATAAATTAGGATTTATAAAGCAACCTGTAAACCTGTCTGTCAACTAAATGCATGCTGGTCCTTACTATCAGGTCCATTAGTCTTCATATGCAGAAATTTTTGCCTTACTTAAATTTTCCTTTTAAATTTTGAGACTATTTCTTCACCTCTATGTAATACATCCTGGCAGTGTGATATATCGTACCTGCGCCATTGCCGTTCTGATGACTTTTTTCTTGTGAGTGTTGTAGATCTTCAAAGCAGGTTTGTGAGGCAGTAGTTAAGTGTTCAAACTAATTCATAGATGGAAATATTCAGTCCTTAATGAAAACTTGTCAGAATTAAGGTTCTTAGATGCTTGCTTTCCATCAGTCTGTATTGATTCAAATCAGCCTTGAAAAGCAGGGGATCTAAACTTTCTTTTAGAAACTTATCAGTTCTGAAAGGTTCCCAGTGAGATTCTTCTAATGAGCCCAACTCCTGTCAGTTTCAACTCTGGTACTGTTTCTGTCTCAGCACATGGATTTGAAAGCTGGAAATCAACCAAAGCCACAAGCAGAAGTCTAAATGCTTTTTGAAGAAAATGCCTGAGGAAAAGACAGTATTAAAATGGCATTAATTTATAACAAATGCCAACAGACATCATAGAGGTCAACAAGTCCTTATCTCTAGGTTTAGGTGGAAAAGAGAATAATCATACCCGATATTGTCGTAAAAACAGATCTCAAGCATCTGCAGTGGCAGGACAGCTACTCATCAACAGCCAGGAGGCCAGAGCTTCTGTGGGAATGCACATGTACTCCTGGCTAGAAGACTTGCTCACAGGGAACCCATATGAGACTTTGCAACATGGAAGACATACAAAGATGAGGGAAAGACAGATTTCTCATGTTTCTCCTGACACCACAAGAGGGAGTCAGATTTAAAACCAAGGAGGGAAGCAGTGGCAGGGCAGTTCCAGCCAGGATGCTTTTCCTTGACAGAGTACAGCAGAGGCTACACTGAGTTCTCTGCCATGGAGAACTCGGTCAGCTCTTGTTCTGCACCTAGGATATGGTGAACAGTGTCTCTTGGGTGTTAAGGACAGACGAGATGCAAGTTAAACTATGACATAGGTAAATCACATTTAATATTAAATAAACTCCTTTAGCTCTCCACACTTTCAAATTAGAATGCTAACAAAACTGTTGAGAGTTTCACAAGTGGAGTTTACTACACTTAAGGCCTGTGATCTAAAGCAGAAGCAGAAATCCAAAGGAGAAAGAAACTAAACTAGAAGTTCAGCACACATCTACAGCGGCTACCTCAAGACATGGGGTGCAAACTGCATAAAATCATCCTGAATCCATCAGGCAAAAATAGCTGAAGCTTTTTGCATCACAACGGTCAATCTAAATTTAACAGTTTCAACCAGTGCAATCGAATCAGAGTAAGGTAAAGATGACTTTTGGTCTACGTGCAGTATCAGCTGCTTACTATATTCCACTTACTATTTTTCTTTAGTAGTGAATTCAGAAAATACTGATGAGTTGTGTTAAAAGAAAAAGAAATACAGTAATTTAATCTCACTCAGACAAATAAAAATACAGTTGGTTGTGTACATTTGTGCACCACATCAACATATTCTGATGTGCCTTGTCATTTTTGATACTAGCCTTTATTGAATAGATATCCCAAAATAGAAATAAAACATTGAGTAATTTATCTTCCAAATCTTAAATGGTATTCCTTGGATCTAACACTGTAATTGGTTCCAATGTCAATGATAAAGTAAATGCATAACTTTAGAACAGAGTGTCAGTTAAGTTCACCAGAACTTAGAAACAGAAAATCAGAAAAACGTTAGCAAACTGTTATTACTGGTGAAGTCAGTTTACACAAAGTATTTTTCTGTAAATCTTATTTTTTTACTTCCTTATGGCTTGTCTTGTGTTGAAGAATACACACAAAAAGATCTTTACCTGAGTGGCTGTGAATGTGGTTTTGTTCTGATTACAGATACTGCAAAAAATTATAGGCTAGAGATTGAAACAGTGGGAGGTTGTCCTCCATCAAGAAGAGAGGAAAAGGACAGACCAGAAAAAAACAGGAGGATACGAGTATGGAGACCAACGTGACAGAGGCTTGTAGTGCAATGGGGTATTTGGAGCAGGCAGGCAGAACTGACTGATCCCAACCTGTGGGAGAGAGATTAAAGACTGGAAAGTAGAACATCTGTTCGTCCATCTGGATTGGTTTTATTCTCATTTACTTGGCTGTCTGTAAATAGATAGGTTTCACACACACACTCAAAAACAAACAAACAAACAAAAAACAAACCAAACCAAAAGGATTTTGTTTGCTTTTTCACTCTGAGTTACATCTGGATTGTTACTCGTAGTATGCTATATCAGTGAAATGCTGTACATCAAATTTTAAGGAAAGAAACATCTTACATATTGTGCCAACAAGCTCATTCATCTACTGCTAAGCCATCTGAATTATTTACTGTTAAATTATATTATAGATATTTTCTTGACAAATAGAAATGAGGGGTTAGTCTGAATTACAGCAATGCACATTTTTCCCCCCACATTTACTGTATTGAGAACTACTCTGGTATCAGCTTGTGCAGCTCATAGTAGATACACAATACTATGTTTAAAGTATCTCTCCAAACCTCTGAAATCATCTCAGAAATGTAACTGACATAACTGTTAGTAGGTTTTTAAAAACATATCTGAAACACAGCTGTCATCCTTACTAAATGCTGGATTGAGTTAGTAACATTTGAATCACATACGCTTCTTTTTGAAGTACATTTCAGATTATGGACTGATATGCAAGGTACTTGCAAGGGAGACAACAGGCTGAAGGAACAAGTCACTGCTCTGCCCAGTTCAGGTCATTCCTTAGTCTCCCAAGAGTTTAAAAAGTCTCTCTTAATGGTCTATATTGGAGATATGCCACTTTTTGATTCTGCTTTTATTGCTTCACAGTATAAAACTTTAGGATTGTACCTGGGAATTGGAGGGTATATGCTTAGTACCCTATGCTGTCTTATTTGGATGGCAGCAGGACAAACAAACTGAACTGGGGATTCCCACAAACCCTCTGAATGCCCTCAATACCAACTTGCAAAGTGGGTTAATTGCCATTTCAGGGCTGAGACATTTCTCCCCATTAAAAGAAGTGACAGTTCATAGTGTCACTCTAATATAGACTAGGGAAAACATGGAAATTTAGAACATTTTCATAGCAATGCTAAAGGCTACTGTAGTGTATATTTCATATATCAGTCTTTTCACTGCTGTAGTAGTCAAGACCTTGATTTGAAAGATGCAGAAAAAGCAGCTTCACACACAGGTTGCAGGCTAAGTAGGAGGGCTCACATCAGTGGTTTTGAAAATGACAACATTCTCACTTGTCAATGCGTGCAGCAATAGTGAGAAATCCATCTGGCAGAAGATAACTGTGAAGTTAGTAGAAAATGTATTTCATAATTACTATGAAAATTTTAAACTCTTGTGTGTTCTATTCAGACTTAAAATAATTTTCAATGAGGAATAATTAAAGAAAGTGTAGTAATATGATATGTTTATATTTATAGCTGTGGTGGGTTGACCATGGCTGGACACCAGGTGCCCACCAAAACCACTCTGTCACTCCCCTCCTCAGCAGGACAGGGGAGAAAAAATATAATGAAAGGCTCATGGGTCAAGATAAGGACAGAGAGAGATCATTTACCAATTACTATCATGGGCAAAACAGACTCAACTTGGGGAAACTAGTTTAATTTATTACCAATCAAATCAGAGTAGGATAACGTGTCCCTTCTTCCCAGGCTTAACTTTATTTCCAATTTTGTCTACCTTCTCCCCACAAGCGGTGCAGGGGGAGAGGGAATGGTGGTTGTGGTCAGTTTGTCACATGTTGGCTTTGCAGTTCCTTCCTCATCAGGCAAGGACTCCTCTCACTCCTTCCCTGCTCCAGCATGGGGTCCCTCCCACAGGAGACGGTCCTTCATGAACTTCTCCAACATGAGTCCTTTCCACAGGTTACGATTCCTCACAAACTACTCCAGCATGAGTTCCTTGCATAGAACTGGTCTGCCTCGTCAGGGGCACAGCCTGCCTCACTATGGTCTTCACCATAGGCTGCAGAAGAATCTCTGCCTTTGGTGCCTGGACACCTCCTCCCTCTCCTTCTGCACTGACTTTGATGTCTGCAGAGCTGTTTCTCATACTCTTACTCCTCTCTTCTGCTACTTTTGTACAGGTCATTTTCTCCCATCCTAAATCAGTTGTATCAGAGGTGCTGCCACCATCACTGATGAGCTTGGCCTTGACCAGTCATGGGTCTGCCTTGTAGCCAAATGACATTGGCTCTATTGGACATAGGGGAAGTTTCTGACAGCTTCTTATAGAAAGCATCTCTGTAGTCCCTCTGCTACCAAGACCTTGCCACAGAAACCCAATACATTAGTCATCTGGAATAGTAACAACATTTTGCAATTTCTTAGGGTTTTCTGATATTCTTATTTAATTTACATCATGCTCATGTTTTTATCCTATCTGAAAATCCCTCCACGTGCTACTGGTCTATCATCCCTACTGAGAACTAGTATCTTTTTGCACTTCCAGTGGAAACATCTCGTGTATTTTTACATCATCATCTGCTTTTAGCACACCCAGATTATTCCACTCTCTTCAAAACTGTTAACTGTTGTGCCCTGAATATTAATCACAGTGTTTTGATACCTGTATCATATATATGCCCTCACAGTTTCTCCTTTATGCTGGAAATATGCATACAGTAGCAAGTACAGTAATAGGTCCTCTTCTCTGCTCCTGGGTTTCAAGAATGATATGCAGTTGGCTTATCTATCACCGCTGTCAAGAGCACTAGAGAGTCTGTGGGGCTTTTCTGTATTCAAAGTCTTGGTCCTCCATATGGGCATCCATAGAGAAAAAGGGAAGAAACATTGTAGGAGTAAGTGGAGTTCACTTTCATGACTAACTGCTCATTTGTGTCTTACTCCTATTCACAGCACAGAGTTTGCTGCCTGTGTCTCATCTGTGGACCAGGACAGTACTGACTGATTCCTCTCTTACTACCAGCAATGGTTTTGTAAGTAATTATGTTAAATTTATTTTTCTAATAATCTTTGATTTAATTTTAATTAATTTCCCATTTTATTGAGGCATTTTAGGCATGTGTCTTTCTTTAAAAAAATTATGAGCTGTACTACATTCAAAGCATGACTAATCACACTCTAAAAAGCTTTAAATACTTATTTGAACCTCACCTTACTTTTTACACTACAATAACAACTGTAAGTGAAGGCTTGAGACATTTAATCATCAGGCTTTTCTTCATGGTATCAGAGGGAATAAGATTGTTCTTGCATTCTCCACCTAAACAGAGTTCCTATGACATGCAACTGTTTAGAGTCTATCATTTAGCTGCTGGACCCTGAGACACTAATATCAGTTGAGGACTATAACCAGGGCTGACTACAGCTTATCTTAATACTCCCTTTAAAATGTTAGCACCACTATGGAGGGTGAAAAAAAAAAGCAGTTGAATTTACTGAAAAACAAATACAGTTCTATGCCTGCTAATGAAGTATTTGTACAATATGAAAGAACATCCCATATTTCACATTTCAAAGCAAAAAAAAAAAGCATAACATCATTTAGCTATGAACATACGAAGGTAGCTTGCATTGGCAACACTGTATGTAAGGATATTGCTTTCTGGCTATGGTGCCAGGCAAGTATTGTGATTTAATTTTTGTTACAGTTATCCAACAATTCCAGGAACAGTATATGCTCTATGTGAATCAAATAAGCCATCAATAACACTTGCCTGCCTTTAAGTATTTGTAATGGATTATGTTTTAAAACAGGTTTGATTAATATTGCACAGAACCTATGCTTCACAGTCATCCTTTTTTTTCAAGGTTGCATTTGTTTGGACCTCATTGAGTTGACAAGATTACACAATTGCACGGTTGTAGTACAGTTTGGAAGGGAACACTCCTGTAACCTCATTAAAAGAATTCTGAGAATTCATACCAAAGCCTGATTACGGCACTAGCAAAAATTCTTGCCTAAAGAATATACCACTGCTTTGCTGGTTTCCCTTCACCCTTCCTCTTTGAAACTATATTTTTTTTCTTCTATTTTCAAGGTATATGTAAGTGCAGAGGTTTTTTAAGTCAGTAATTAGATACACCATTCTTTTGCAGAAACATTAAAGCACAATTTTCAGCTATTATTTCATACCCTACAAACCTCTCAACCATTCTTTGAAACAAAAATATCTTCCCTTGCACCCATAACCTTCATTTTATACATCTTTGCAGCACATAGGCAAAAGATCTTCCTTGCCTACATCACAGTGCATTTGAAGGTGTAACCCAAATATTAGCATCACACTCCTGCTTTAGCTGTTTGCTCAGCTGAGGCTGCTTATGCACACACATCTGCACATGCTTGAATGAAGAGCCCAGTTCAAACATGTTTAATAATAAAATCACTGAATTATTTATTTAATTATTTAATTAATAAACTCACTGAGTTCATTATCTCAGTGAGTTTATTATTAAATAACTCAGTGAGTTACACATCTTTACTTAAAAGGTATACCTTAGTTTCCTCAGTGGTCCACGTGAGTATTGAAGATCGACTACAGTACCATTAGAGAACTGCCACAAAAAGGAGAGTGCTATGATCAGAGATGATGATAGAAACAAGAGTTTTTGCTACACTTCCCATTGAATGTAAGTAGTAAGTAAGTAAATAAGCAAGTAAGTAGTAAGGTGTAGGGAGATAAACAAGACACATGGGATCAGAAGGAGGAAGCATGAAGTCATTCCAAGTCACATAAGTGCCAACCTGATCCCATCCTCTCTCAGACCAACCAGATGAGGGAAAGGGAGAGGAAGGAGTTGCATACTGGCTTCTTTGCACTGCATAAAAAAGATTTGAAAATCCATTTGTTGAAATCTTCATGGTCTGTTGCAAATGCGATATCCTTAACTAATTATCAGGTATTGGATTTGTGGGGCCTCCTGAATGTTGTTTGATAGAAAATAAATAAACTTCAAAAGTAATTATACAATTTCCTACATTTGAAATGAGCCCGTATGCTCTTCTATCCTTTTACTTCTATTCACATTAATTTCAGTAGAAACAAAATTGGTCCCTTGATAAAGATAACTGGAGACCTTTGTCTTCCTGCTTTTTCTTTAATATGTGAATGACTAAAATAAGGCTATAACACCTTTCTCCTGCCTTTTTCCACTTCAGTACTGAGGCAGGTATTACTGACAGAAGGTATTAGTTAATGGTTAATAAACATTTCTTCCTTAAATCTCAATTTTCTTGGGTTTCTTGTAAGTTAGTCATAAATTTTTCCTATGGTGTGAAACTGGTCCATAAAGTCAGCCAGGGAGCATTTAATAATCTATTCAGTTAAAAGAAACTTAGGGAAAGCTGAGTGAGGTAAAAAGTATGCCTGTGTTTATATAGGGCTAAATACACACACAAACACAAGCATTAATGCACATAGTATAAATAATAGGTATGTTCTGATTTAAAGTGTCAGAATGACAACCTCTTTAAATTCTTCTAAATGCTTTAGAGGTGCAGAAGCTGCCCATTTAGATATTCAGTGGCATGAAAAGTGCTAGCTGTTGGACAGATAAATAAAATTCATGTTGACAGCTGTTTATAGCTCTTTTGGCTGCTATTTATTAAAGGTTGGGGAGGGATACAAATCTGACTATGTCAGCTGAGATGTTTTGATTCCACTATTGCAGGTGATGGTGGTAACCTATTACATGTGGTAGCTGCTCAATAAATCAAGCATAGTGTCATCTCCAAGAGGTACCTGCTCTGTTATCAGCACAGACTGTCTGAAGCTGCTCTAAGGAGTTCAGTTCACAGCCATTAGTGCATTCTTCTGTGGTTTTTGGTTAGATCTTGACAATTACACTGTAACTGACATATTTCAGTCCATCTCCCACAATTTCTTTCAGCAGCTTGGAAAGCACGTGTTGAAAGTACATCTGAAAAAATTAATTTATTGAAACCTATTGTTCCTATGACTTGCAGTATACAACCTGATAGATCCTTATGTGAAATTCAGAGATGGAAAGGACCTAATGGTTTCTTTCTAAAAACAATTTTTCCTGCAGTAATACATTTACCAAGATGCCTTTTCTTCTTTGATCTGTTTTTAGAATTTGCTGGGAAATATGGTTTCCAAAATTAAGCAGGTGAATATCCTATGATAAGACATTTTTACTGATATTCAGACTATATTGCTAATATTTTTATGATTATTATTACTCTTTTAAATGTTCTTGTGTATTATGCTCTCCCTCCTTCATTGTGGATTCACTCTTCTGACATTATTAGCCCTAGTGATTTTAGAGAAGACATCATGCAAAACATCTGTTTTCACTAACAAATTGAGTCAGATGCAATAAGCATGTTCTGCACTCACATAGCAAGAAATATCTTTCCTTTCATGTGCTCATAGACATATAAAACTCTAACATATCAACAGCAAATACTGTCAATATAGAGGGCTGCCACATGAGTTCACAAACTGATATGTGAAAATGTTAATATTTTGAAGTGGGAAAAAGTCATTAAATCCTCTTCTTTGTCAGACATATGCAAATACTTTAAGTATTTATTTTTTCATGTTTTTTTATTCTATTACTCTATAGCAGTAATAATGTGTGTATTGTGCACAATGCCCATAATCACAGCATCTCAATGCACTGAGTTTTGATGTATAACTATTCACCAAATCTGCGAATGGACTTACTGCTTAGATAACTTTCCTCACCAAGTGCTTTATGTGGACCTGGCTTTCATGTTGGCTAGTGGTGTACTGAACTAGTGAAATAAAATCTCATGTACAAATAAGAGGAGTCATTTACATAAACAAATCAAATAAGAGCAATCTGGAAAAAAAAAAAAAAGCCATAAATGTATGATTAAAACAAGGAATGAGGCCATCCAGTCATTATGATTTGCCCTAAGACAAATTGGATCTAAGACAAATTCCTACAATGCCTTCATCTAAGTCATCTACCTGAAAGTCAATTATACTGGCTTTTCACAGAGGAATTTGTTCTTCAGCGTGATCACAGTGGTAGGGTTTGGCAGCAACTTGTCTTGCTTAACAAAATTTATCAGAATAGAAAGTTCTAAAACAAGAGATAATTATGTGTAGTCTTGTTCCTGTTTTGAAGAGGGAAATGCTCCTGAAAATAATAGTAAAAAAAATAGATTTGGGCATGTGGGTTTCTATTTATTTATTTATTTATCTATTTATTTATTAATTATTCGGTTGGTTTTGTTTGGTTGGTTTTTTTGTGGGGAAGTGGCATCTCATTTAGAGCCCAATATCATAGAAGTGTCTCTGCACTGCAGGTTAGTAAAGCGATCCTGTAGAGTCCCAATTTGGCAGTAGTTGCACTAGCTAGCTGGCCTGTAAGTAGTTAAACAGTTTCAGTATGAGGAGCTGTTTGAAACTGTTCTCTGGTATTGTGTCAAAGTAATGCATTTATACTGCTTTTGAGACTTAAGCTGCACCCTGCTACCTGCACTCATTAAACAATCTGATAAGCTCCTTGCCCTTGATACTTAGTTGTTACAGGGCGACTAAAGATCAGCTTGCACAGAAAATGGTGTTTGAATCAGACACAAGGTGTACTGAGTTCTACTACCCCTTTTCCACATAAAAACAGTATTACAAATGCAATTACTAATTTTATTAGTAATGCTTTTGTTGCATGTGAACAGTATCTAGTGTTGTCACACATAGTCACCTTCACACATTAACTGACCCTTCACTGTGCAGCCACCACCTTTCCAGCCTTCAGAGACCCTGGGTGGCAGAACCCACGTACTGCCTGGCTGGTGATTGGGGAAGGGCTTCCGCACTGGTGACGTGGCACAGTTGTCATTGACACTACATATGTCTCTCTGTCAGACTTCAGGATTCAATGGAAGTCCATACAGACACTTCCATCCCAGGTCTAACTTTGGGCCCTTAGAGATAGAAAAGTAAAAAAACAAATTAGCAAACACAAGCAAATGCTTAATGCAACCTACTTCTTGCCAGCTGGTTCATAATTTCCAACTTAAACACTCAATTGAAGGACTCTACATAATGCATAGACATATTCTTACCTTGGTTTTGTATTGCTTTAGGCCCTCAAGATTACAACTACATGACTAAGAAATAATTAGGGAGTAAACATGACAATCATTTAATTTAATTTTATCTATGTAGAAATTTGATATTTATTAGCTAGTCATTCATGGTCCCTCTGCAACAGTCAGTGAACACTCGTTTCCTGAGAGTATTTAATCCAACCCTACAACAGGTGCCTAATTTGAAAGGTTTGTCCTTTGGCTATGGATAGAGTGCTGCTTGGATCAAATGCCAAAAACTACCTAGTGAGACAATAAGATCAGGTGATTTAAAATTTACTTTTGTACAATTATTGCTGGGATATGTTAGAATGGAAACTTTCTATGTATTAGAATTTCAGAATAAAAGAAAGTATTGTTTACATCAACAAAAAAACTATTCTGTGAAGACTGAAATTTGGTTTCATGACAAGAACAAGGGAACTAATTAAATTTGAAGAGTTGCTGATGACTAGTTAAGAACTACAAACAGTGAGTTAAATAAAATCCAGTGGCAGGGAGTTTGTTTACAGATAGTTTTAATCCTGTGGGGAGAAAAGAATAAATGAGTTTTCATGACATTTCTTTAAAGTATGCCACTTAAAAACAGTGGCTCTTTTCCCCTCTGTCAGGATGTATCTTTTGTTTAGCTGTTATTGTTTATAGGTTTGTAGAATAATTTAGACTAGAAGACTTTGGGAGCTCAGGTGGTCAAAACACCTGCTTGAAACAGGGCTGACTAAAGGGCCTTGTCCAGCTGAGTTTTGAATATCCCTAATGATTGAGGTTTCAGAGCTTCTCTGGCCACCTGTTCAGACTGTTTGACCACGCTCATGGGTGAAAAATTTTTTCCTTCTATCAGGTCTGAAGTTCCCTTGTTGCTGTTGCCTCTCATCTTTTCACAGTGCATCTTAGGAATGAAGTCTCTGTCTTCTCTGTAGCTCCCCATTAGCCAGCTGAAGACAGCAGTAAGTTCCCTCAACTTGCCCCTCTCCAAACTCAGCAAATGCAGCTCACTTCACCCCCTCCTTGTATGTAATTTTCTCCAGCTCTGGACATCTCAGTGGCCATGTACTGATCTCTCTCCAGTTTCTCTCTCTTCTACTGCATGATGAGAGTAGCAGCTCTGAACTTATGAGTCCAGATGTGGTGTCATAAGTGCCAAACAGAAGTTATTAATTCCTTCTCTCAGCCTGATGGGTGCACTTGTACTAATGCAGCCCAGTAAGTAGTTAAACTTCACTGCTGCTAGACGCACAGCTGCTTGTGCTTTACTTGCTGTCTACCAGGACCCCCTTGTCCATTACTCCTCAACTTCTGCTTAGCCAGGCAGTGCCCAGCCAGTATTGCCACATGGGGTTATTCAACTTCTGGTTACAGGACTTCATTTTCTTCACCACTGAGGTTCACATAATTTCTCCAGCTTGTTGAGACTGATCTTAATGGCAGACCAGCCCTGCATATCAGCAATCCCCCCCGATTTGTTGTGACCCACAAATTTGTTGAGGATATATTCTGTCCCACAATTCAAATCACTTATAAATATGTTACATGGTATAAACTCCATTACGAACTGTTGAGGAACACCACTGGTAGCCAGCTTCTTATTAAAGAGTTCACTCACATCCTCTTCTGTCTCAGGAGACATCCACCATTACATTTCCTTCGTTGTCCTTCCCTCTGATCCTGACTGTAAATTCTTGACCAGCTCCTCACCCATTTCACAGTGAAGTTCTGGGCAAGTGAGCAGCTCACAGCTACCTCCATATTGCCTTTTAAAGACCTTGTATCCATCCAAGCACTTCAGACATGCAGGATGTCCTACTGCACTATCATGTTCCCACCATATTATCGTGTTTTCATTATTATGTCATTATGACTGTGCATAAACTGTTAATTCCTGTTATGTTTGGTTGGTAGGTTTCTGTTTTTTTTCCTGTTGTATGTGAATTTGTTTTTGTGGAGGGACTAGAGCTGGATCCTCAGTTATGCTATTTTCCCGGAACAAGTATGAGAGACTTCTCCACCATATTGTCCTTGCTTCCTGTTCCTTACCTTCTTCGATGCTTTGGTCTCCACCTTTCAGCAGTCTCATTTAATGCCCTCGACACTGGCTTAGCAAACCTGTTGACAACCTCTCTATTTTTCCAGTTTAATTCAAACTCTCTGATGTAGCACTCATTTCTTAGAATCACAAAAGTCAAATCCCTGACTGCAACATCAGCCATGTAGGCATATGTTGACCAGAAAGATGCAACCACCTGATCCCCTACCATTGACTAAGGTAATATCTTTTTCTCTGTAAATTATATTGAAAACCAAATCATAGAATCATAGAACAGTTAGGGTTGGAAGGGACCTTAAGATATCTAGTTCCAACCCCCCTGCCATGAGCAGGGACACCTCACACTAAATTAGGTCACCCAAGGCTCTGTCCAGCCTGGCCTTAAACGCCTCCAGGGTTGGACCATTCACGACTTCCTTGGACAACCCATTCCAGTGCCTCACCACCCTCACTGTGAAGAACTTCTTCCTTATATCTAACCTAAAGCTCCCGTGTTTACGTTTAAAGCCATTACCCCTTGTCCTACCACTACAGTCCCTAATGAAGAGTCCCTTCCCAGTATCCTTGTAGGCCCCCTTCAGATATTGGAAGGCTGCTATAAGGTCTCCACGCAGCCTTCTCTTTTCCAGGCTGAACAGCCCCAACTTTCTCAGCCTGTCTTCATACGGGAGGTGCTCCGGTCCTCTTATCATCCTCGTGGCCCTCCTCTGGACTTGCTCCAACAGCTCCATGTCCTTTTTATGTTGAGGACCCCAGAACTGGACACAATACTCCAAGTGAGGTCTCACAAGAGCAGAGTAGAGGGGCAGGATCACCTCCTTTGACCTGCTGGTCATGCTTCTTTTGATGCAGCCCAGGATATGGTTGGCGTTCTTGGCTGCAAGCGCCACATTCCTGCTCATGTCGAGTTTCTAAAAAAAAAATCTATTATAAAAATTTATTTCAGTTAAAGAAAAAAAAGTCAAGTTTTTAATATAGATAGGTAGTTCTTGAGCATTATTTTAATTCAAAGAGTATTTAAGCTTTTTGGTGGTCTGAGAATCGCCATGTCACTTGTCCTTTAAGCCTGTGGAGGAAAGGTGATGATAATTTTCTTAGCATTTATAAAACCTTATAGTGGTACAAAATTACAATTTCACATCCATTATACAAAGTCTTTCTAATATGTAATATTGATACTAAAACCATAAATGTTTGGACTTGCATCTTCGCACAAGTTTATAACTACAACAAAATTTGTGAGTTTTGAGCAGGATTTCAGCTGGGTGTGAAATATTCATCTAGTAATTCTTGAGCTCCAACTGGTAGCAATACTTTTGACAAAGTCTTACTTGTTAAGAATATAGAGGTGTGGCTTTAGAATTAGGTTTGCAATTGACTTTGTTTTATGCAGATCAAAGAACATCTATATGAAAAATATCTACATGGGGTTTTTTTGTAAGAATGTGTGACAGAACTTTACCAGTGCTGCTGACTGGCACAATTAATGTCAGGTAAGCTCCCAAACCCATAAAGTGTGGCTGAACTTCAGGGGTACATATTTCAAATAGCATTTTTTATTTGATCAGTGACAGCCTGACAGTAGTAACTATGGTTATGTGAGGGTTTTTGTAGGGTCTTCCTCTTAGCTTGTTATGTTTTGTTGTAAGCACCAACACTTCAATAATGTCTGTCAAAATAAATGTATCTCTGAATAATACTCTAGAAAAGAAGTCTTGTGTTGGGGGGGGGGGATAAAAATCCTCATAATTCACTTGCCTTTAGTTAGAACTCTCTTTATCAGTCCTGACTTGGAGGCATCACTTTAGGAAAAAGAATTACTCTCACTCTCATTATTCAGCATACTCCAAGAATAATAAATATTATTAATGTTGATAATTAATGTCATGAATGATTTCTCAGTCAGTTTTATTAAAAAAAAAAACCAAAAACAAACAACAAACCAACAAAACCGTAACTTCTGCCAGCGATTTATAGTTATCATTTTATTATTCATAAAATGAAAATTGTGTCAACTCAGTTTGTAGCTGTCAAAATATGCAGGAACAGAAAGCAAAGCATGTTCTGCTTCAAAAATGTTAAGGTCTGTGTCTTTTTTCCTGGAAACACTACTGGATATATGTAAAGTTAAAGAAGTTATGAATTAGCTCTGTGGAATGAACTGTGGAATTGAAGCACACTAAGAACACTGCCTAAGCAAAACTCCCTACTATATAACAAATAACTGCTGAGAAAGATGTATATATTTGTATGTATCACCCTAAAGGGTAGTGCTTTATTGGTGTGTCTCCTGACCTTACCTGTATGAAACAAAGCAATTAAATTTTTCTCAGACTGTGGAAAAGATAGAACAGAAATGCCATTTTAAGGACATTTGGATTTCTGGATCTTTCCAAGGATGTGTCACAAGATTTACAGAGACAACCTCATAGCAAGAAGATTTTGGAGGCCTCATTGTATTTTTACTCTATGAGCAAATTATACTCTCATCATGTCTGACTTTGAGCAGTATGGATGACTTTGCCAAAACTTCCAACAGTAAGATAGTTTTTACCAAGTGCAAGTCATTACTATTCAAAGCTATGTTATCAGCATTTCTAGCTGGCAACAATCTCTTTCTCTTGATAAAGAAAACTCATTAAAGAAAAAATAAAGAGCTAAAAAAAAAAAAAAAAAAAGGCTTGTTTTGGGGCTACTACAAACTCCATAAATTTATCAGTCCTTTCTTTGTGTTGACCAGCCCTTGCTCTTTGGATGCTGCCTGTTGTTTGGGGTGACTCCCTGGACAGAAGACCTACAATATATTGTGGTCCTATGGTATCACTGTGTTGCAAGGCTGACTGAAGAAGGGATTCTGGAATTAACCAAGACTATATCAGTGGTCTTTTGTGCCTTCCTTCGAATCTCAAAACAAAAGGAGAACAACATACAAGCAAAATAAATGTCATATTTATAAATCCGAAGTATTGTATATTAATCCACTCATCCGCTCTAAACAAAAAAGCAGGTCCTGATGGAGAACAACAATAAGAACACCTTAGTGTTTGCTCTGTGGAGATAAGCATGTGAAAACCAGTAGCCAATAATAGGGAAAGGGCTGCAGTAGCACTAAATGAAATGATAATGAGATTTCATCTGTAATATGAGGTTTAGGACCAATTGTCCTGTATTAAGAAGGGTGAGCAATAGAAGTTAGCTAGAATTGACAAAACAGTAGCATGAAAATGTATACAAAAGATTAGGGTCACATAGCCAAGGAAATTGATGAATAAGAAGGAAAATGATTAAAAAACATCTGAAGATATGAAAGGCAGGCAGATTTTTCGCTCTCATTTGTAATGATGTAGGAGCATTGGGACCACATTATAGACCTGAAAACCAAAGAATAGGAAATTACTAAAATACACTTTAAAAAAAAAAAAAAAATCATTGTCAAAGAAAGTGAGCCAAATAAAGGAAGTGGAAAGTAGAAATTTGTAAGAATAGGAAGGATGGGGATTGTCTACAGAGTTAATGGTAACATAGGTAGCATTAATTGGCAAGGATTGCTAGATTCTCCTACTTAAATCTCCTGTCTCCTGTTAATTATAAGGCTTAAATCTGCTGCTTAACAATAGGATGAGACTAAAGGCAAGGACAAGTTATCTAATGCTGTCTATGACAGGCTTCTTTAATCTTCCTCTGAAGCATCTTTTGCTAACCCCCTCTGGAACAGGAAATTAGGTCTGAATTTGAAATCTGATCAAATTGTTTTCTGGTCTTGTAATCCTGTTTAATATCTTTCCACTCACATCTAAACTATTCAAAACTATCTGAGGATCAGTTTCTCAGAAGCATAAAGTTAAAGGAACAAAAGACAAAACAGCCCACATGCAAACTTTCAAACTATGATTGATTCTTTTATAAGTCAACTGAAATTCTTCTTATGAGTTTGCTTTTCATTGCAGAAAAAAAGATGGAATTTGAAGATTCTATTCTATAAAGCTCTCTGAAGAGCATCACAGTTCTGTGCAATAATCTATAACTGTATTTTCATTGTAGATATCTTTTATTTTATAGTAGCAATTTATATTCTCTTGAGTCATGAATCAAGCACCATAGGCAAGATTCATCTGCTGAAGATGAAAAGAAGCAGACAACACCCCCCTGGAGTCCATAGTTGATATTCTGCTCCAGACATAGAAATTGAGTAGTTATCTTTCCAGAATGAAGACGACTTATTTAGCACTATTATGCATAATTATTCTGTCTTTTAAAATAAAACTGTCAGGCCAAAGTCTTCGTCAGTTCTTGTGAGATGCAATTTTATATGCGTGCATGCGTGTGTGTGTTTTGAATCACTTTTTGTCTAGAAGCAGGACAACATTTAGAGTGAAATATTTATATTTTCTTAAGTAAAGATGGTTATAATTTTCC
Source organism: Nestor notabilis (assembly GCF_000696875.1). Taxonomy (NCBI): domain Eukaryota; kingdom Metazoa; phylum Chordata; class Aves; order Psittaciformes; family Psittacidae; genus Nestor; species Nestor notabilis. The sequence goes on from NW_009912267.1 coordinate 31,652, forward strand.
TTTCTCCTTATTTCATCAGATGCAGTTTAGATTAATATATTCAAAATGAGAGGCTTCACAAATCACTATCAGATGTAGCCTTAGTCAGATTTATTATAATTTCTAACACTTGGTTAAAGAAATTAATGCTTCTGCTAATAATCCAATGAATAGGTCTATCAGTCAGCCCACAAGCATGGTTATTGGAGCTGCCTTGGGACTTTCTGTTCTCAAGCCAGCTGGAAAAGGGGCTATCATACAGAAAATACTCTGAGAATCTGGGAAAAGATATATAGAGTGCACTGTGTCTTTGTGCTCCCCTAGCAGATGCTTGCAGAGTGGTAATGCAATCTCAGAGGATTATGACTGCCATTTCTTTGTAGGGTGACTACAACTATCATCAGAGCTGCTCCCGTGAGATAAATGCAGAGAAAGGGGAACATACAGAGTAAGTTAACTCTTCAGTGATATAGCTGGGAAAAGTGTAGAAGCAGACATAGAAAATACAGAAGCAGGAAAGTGCAGAAGGATTCAAAGTGGACCTGCTCCTGTGGGAAAGCAATCTCTTTAGAAACATAAATACTAAGTGGTGATGTTGTGTGAAACATGACATGTTTTCAATGCTTATTTACTCAGAGATACCTTCTTTTGCATATGTTTACTTACACCGTAGCTGGCAAGTCATGTTTTACTGGGAAAAGAAGACAGCACAAACTGAAGAACTCATATCTGTATACACAAGTTATATTGAATTAAAATACAAATAAATCAGGAAAAAAACCCAATTCACAACAAAAAACCCAAACACAGAAAAATTCCCCACACCACCAGCAATCTTAAAAGTTACTTTTCAATTTATATCTTTTTTTATTGAAATTATCATTGTCTATCCTATAGAAATCCAATGCATTTTGAAATATCAGAGTCTCAAGGAAGTGCTTAACATTTATTCCTATGGCGAACAAGCTTTCAAAGTCTATCATTGCCTATTATGGAGAGATGGTTTGATAAAAAAATAAAAAAAAAGCATAATTAATTCCAGAGAGCACTTTGAAGACATCTCTGTTTGATTTATAATAGTGACCTTGCTTGTTCTTCAACTAGGATTCTAATCTACAGTACAAAAAAGTATCAATTACTAGAAAAAAATAAGCTGTTTTCCTTTGCTAGGCAAGGATTGAGTCACTTAAACCAATTCAACATTTTGCGAAAAGTCTCTCTCAATCTTAATTTTGGGAGGAAATAAACATACTCCACCTCAAAGTATATTTCTTAAATTTCATACTAAAAACATATCACATCGGTTCTTCTGAAGGCCAGTAAGGATTTGCAGAGTTTGCTTCACAGCATTACTGTTCATCTGCTGTAGAAGAACACCTCAGTAAATGTCCGTGAAACTCTTTCTTAGTATCGCATACCTTGTTGACCTTAATTGTTTGCTCTTCCATCAGAGGAAAGGTGTTTTTTCAGTCTCTTCAAGAGCCTCAAACTTATTGTAAGTACCTGTCAAGGAGTAATAAATAAGCAGAAATCCCAAATCAAGAGAATTCCCTCAGCATACAAATTTAGATAAAAGATTGGGAAAGGAATTTCTGAATTAAACAACACTTTGAAACATGCTCTTGCTTCTAGATCTTATCTATGTGTGGTATTCTTTGTATCTGACTCTTCCTAATTGATCTTTTCTTCTACATGCCCATAACAGCTGTCATTTATTATTTGTAATCCTAGAATCAGCAGTTAAAGACTAATTTTCTCACTCTCAGATAGTGCAGGAGAGATTTCAACCACAGACTTATACAAATCTCATGGAAAGACTGAAACAGTGACAACCCTATAATTGTTGATTGGCTAATTTTGATAAAGAGATACTACTGAAATTTCATGTCACCATTGCCCTTATTCCCTGGGCATAAAAAAAATAAAATTAAAATAAAAAGAGAAATTCGTATTCACTTAAAAAAAAATAAAATATTTTTACTATCTGATAGTTTAAGGGAACTAGAACAGGTTTATCATAATAAATAAAATTTATTAACACTTGCAGATACTGTCAAAGTGGGTAGGAGACAATTTTGGCACATGGTGCAGACCTTTTTCCTTCAAATACCCTAATATGGAAAGCAAAAAAAAATGAAGGTTCAGTTTGTTACAACTCTCCCTTCTGTACCAAATACCAGAGTATAAGAGGAGAAAGTTACTGCTTCTTTTCTTTAGGACATAGAAGAGACAGTTTAAGGTCATAGTAGCAAAAAGCAACAGGTAGACATGATCACAGCTGTACATCAGGTTAGAGAAGTTTTCTTTTTCTGTCACGGAGATCCCCAGTGAATAGCCCTTCACTCAGGACAGTTAGGCTTTTCAAGTGTAACAACTACTTTGTGATCAATGAATGAGGAGCTGAACCAGGCACTAAAAGCATGAGTGGCTGCAGTTAACAAATAAGTAATTTCTAGCTCCAGAAGACACAAATCTGCAGACTTCCACTTTAACATAAATGACTAAATTCAAAGTCTGCTTTTTGTTTGAACTTTGCTCAAAGTTACTGGGAAAAAAAAAGAAAAAACAAATCATACATACAATTTAATTACAGAATGTATGTAACATATATGTTGCAAAATAAAAGCTTGTAAGAGTCTGGATCCTTCAAACCAGCAAAGCATTTTCAAAATAATGCTGTCAGGCTATCTGGGTTATATTCTTGGATGATGTAAATTGCCATCCCTTCAGTGAAGTTAACAGCTTTATGCTGATTTAAACCTGTTGGGGATTTGGCCCCTATGCCAGATTAATACAAATCACTTTAAGGATTAATTTTGGTTTACAGGTGTCAGATATAATTTTTGGTTCAAGAAGATGGTCATGAGTCTGACAGGTTTCAACAATAAAAGTTAATTACAGGCCGCACATGATGAAACTGAAACATGAACATCTAATTTCTGCAAACTCTAGAGGCTGTGTGGCTGTAAATGAAGCACAGTGAGAAATCATTCAGCCAAAATGCACGAGAGGATATCTCAATTATGAAACTAACAACAAAATCATGTTTATACAGTTTAGTTATAAAAACAAATTAAAAGAGTTTAACTAAAGCAAACCTTCCTGATTACTGTCTTTTAACCTGCAATAGACAGAAAAACCACTAGATGTTCTCTGTACTGGTCCACTGACACATTTGTAGTTACTTTGCTTGGAAACCTGATAATCAGATTTTTTTGTCAGTGCAGAAGTTTTGGTCTTACTAAAGTGAACAATGGCTAGCTATTAGCTTTTCTGAAAGGAGAACAGAATGAGGAAGTGTCCTACTTTGCAATCCCTGTTGTTCCATTAGGCTGAAACAGTTAGGTACCTAACCCACCAGCTTCTACCTTGGAAAATAAAACGGCCTTAGAAATTTTTTTTATAAATTTAGTGTGTGTCTCTGTGCATTTGTGTACATTTGTAAACACATGCATGTGTACATACATTTTAACCACAAAACTCACAGTTTCATGGCACTGCTGGTCAAGGGTAGCCCTAAGCTGTCTTTATCTAAGCCAAATAAAAATGAGCTTGATGGTAAATATGCAAAAAATAAACCTATGTATGAGCTATGATACTTGATTTATTTGACCACAAAACCAAGTCTCAGGGCCCCAAGGGCACAAACAAGCCTCCATTTCCCTGATCAGCCTCACCCTGGGCTTCTTGACAGGTGGCCCCTGCCCTCAGTGCCAGGGGCTTAAATTGAGCCTTAGGTCTATTAGGTAGTTCTGTCTCCAGCAGTCCTGGCTTAATGACTGGAAGTCCCAGATGGACCCTGGACCTGACCCTACCTCACCTTCTGTGATGGTACCCAGATGCTGGCATTATCCCCACCCTGGCTCTGCTCAGGTTCTCTGGGGCTGACTCCTGCCTGATGGGGCACTGCCTTGCCCTGGCTCATGGCTACAGCCTGGTTTCCCTTGTGGAGCAGAGCCTTGACAGCAAGACAAATGAGACATTGGGTATACTGTAACTGCTCTGCACAATGCCCCACTTCTATGATGGGGCAGGGGAAGGGGAGAAAGAAAATAACAAAAGCAAAGTTTTACACATACCTTAGTAGGGTTTTAAAGACAGTTCCTTGAATAGTCATACAAGATGGCCGGGATCTGAGGTCTGGACTAAGGCCTAAAATCTAATGAGGATATTTGCCAATCTGGTGACTACTTCTCTTGTAATACCAGATTAGGAAGACCAGAACATTGCAATGTTTGGGGAAGCACTTATACTTGTTGAGTTGTGTCTCCTGTTAGGTCAGAGCAGACCTATTCTTCAATGCCTGTAAAAGACCAACACCAGGGCATTCAATATTCTGGTACCTTAACTGTAAAGCTAAAGCTGAGGAGAAAAAAAAAAAAAAAAAAAAGGAAAGAAGAAAAAAAGGTTTCATCAGTTTCATCAAACCAGTTACAGTTCTGACTTTTGAAAAAAATTATTTTTGTCAGTTTTCTAAATAGTAGGTGTATGGAATGGTGTCTTTACAGATGTCCAGCAGTTGATAAAAAGTGGCTTATGATGATAACCACATTGAGCCTACTTCGTCAGAACTGTAGCTAGGAAGGATGTTTCCTCCTGTGATTCATTTTTTATCACTCATATCCCAAGGCATAAAGTTATCTCACTCAGCTCTTATCATTTTATGCTAACTGCAGATGATTCACTATTATGACAGTGTCATGCTTACCTATCAAATTTATCAGATTTTGAAAGGTAAACAAAAATCTGTCATTCTCTGTCATCTTATTTCTTTCACACCTTGCTAACTGAAATAGACAAGGTATTTTTTAATCCTTTATTCAAATAGAAAATCTCTTACTGAATTAGCCTTCACATTTCTGTGGTATTTCCTTTCTTGTTTTCTCTCTACAATCACTGAAAAGGAATAACTACAACAGAATATGTTGGGTTTCTTCTATAACCATGGCTTTAGAACTATTTTTCTTCGTTTATACTTCTATCATTGGCATTGATCTTAAAATGTTAAGCATCTTAAATAAAAAGTGAATAGCAAGTGGTTTTACTCAACTATCCTTTCATATTGCTAAAGCAATATGATCCCTGTGTATATGAGAATCAATCTCTGTGAATCAAATTGTTCATGACATATTTAAAAGAAAATTATATATCATATACTCATATGCAAAAAAAAAAAAAAAAGCAGTCAGAATCTTTTGGTTACAAAATACAAAACCTGTGTACTTGATAATATTAACAAAAACATTGTCCAAGCACAAAACAATAGGTGTTTCATTCTTGAAATGCAGTGGACACCAAAGTGGGATAATTGTGACAATGGATAGTACCAAAAATTATCCAAGAAGCTATATTTTTCTCTAAAAAAGTATATCTTAACCTATAATTTATTTATTTCTTTATCTACACACTGAATTATTCAGTCTATAGAAATCTAGATGAGTAATGAAGACAGGTGGAACGTGTGATGTCTTATGAGATTACAATCACAAACAACAAAAACATCTCAAAGACATCTCACTAAATATTGTTGGATTATTCAAGAAGTTTCACCATATGATCAAATAACTCAAATCAATAATGTTAAAAAAATGATCAAATAATGTTAGGGAAAAAAAAGGTAAAAAAGCGTAAGTGGAATCTCTGGAAAAGAACATCTCCTGAAATTTAACCACTGCATTACTTCTTATAAAAGGAGGAAGAAGAGAAAAAACAAAACAAACCACAAACCAGCACAAAAGGTTGGCAGCTATAGGTGAAGCTGTATTCTCTAAGTTACTACATAAATTATGAATGGCAGAGATACATATGAATAAAGCAGTTATTGTAACTATAAAAACTACGCTACCATTAGAAGACACTCATTTTATTTATTCGTCATGTATGAAGTATAATTTTAAGGATAGTTTTTATTGTCTAATTATATTAAACAACATAAAAAAAGGAAATATTTGTGAGTAGAAATGTGTCATGAATACTCATTATCTCATAAATGTATTTCTAGCATGATGTACCTAGAATATATTAAGTAAACATTTTTCTGCATCTGGTTGTTCTGAAACACAAATATGTAGGCAAACTATGTTGAGATATTGCACCTTTTGTCTAACCTTTTCCTCAAATTATTAGATACCTTAGAGAAAGAAAATGCTATAAAATTTATGAAAAAAATACATAAAATATAAAAAATATGGATTTTAAACAACTTAAGGTATGCTGACACTGAAGAAAAAAAAAATTATCACTCGTACTCCATACCAGGCCCTTAAAAAGCTTCTCTTCCTGTGTCATGCGTTCATCAGCATGAATTGCATGACCAAAGTGTAGAAGAGCGATATCTGAGCTAGTTCAGGAGTGGCCCAGCAATTGCAAAGGGCAGTGCCACACAGCTTTCTTTGACATGCTGGTGACGTAAGTTATTGTCTGCAGAATGCCACCTGGCGTTTAATGCTGAAATGGCTGACATGCAAGTGTATCTAGTTCTTGAAACTCCTTTCTTTCTTGTAGAATGCTTTCAACTTCTCCTTCACTGTGGGGGTAAAAAGCAATTGATTCTGACAAATAGACAATTTCTGCTGCTATCTCTAGGATACCAACAGGTAAGAGCATTCAGCTTTGAAGTTCAACAGCCTGCTAAGTGTTTGCATGTTTCTAATATTTTAGTTTATATGTTTTAGGTTTCTGCTGGAACTAAGAATACTTTTTATAATAAGACCCCCTATCTTCATGAAGTTTACTCATCTTACCTCAGACACCCACTATTCCTAGCATCTTTTGGTCCTTCTGGGTTTATAGAGTGATTAATATTTGGATTTTTGCCAATTTGTTATTTGTGTGACAGCAGAACAAAATGGAATAATGAATATACAGAGCTTGCAACCTGAATTCGTTTCACGTTGAAGAGAAACAAAAGCACTTGGGACTAACACTGCCTTAAGAGTTCAAATCCAGTCCCCAACTCGCAGAATCCATTGACCTTTAGCATATTTCTTTAAACTTGTGTGCATATGCTTAGTTGAAAGTACAGCCATAGATCTTTAAATGCCTGATTTTATTGTGCTCCTCAGAGGGAGGGCACAGCACTAAGCGTTTTCATTAGATAGGTAGGCATATTCACTGTTCTAAATCAGATTGGAGCTTCTTGATTTTATCAGATTATTAAATATTTTATAATATATGTACTGTATATGTTCACAGCAGTTCTTCTATCAACTTCAGTTGCACCATAAAGTTTTTTAGTAATTTTGCTTATCAGACTGCAATGGTCTCAAATTAGCTACTCTGTGCCTGACTGTAAAACTTTGGTTTAAATGCCAAGCATTTCAGGAGGCAAATCCATTTGTCAGGAACATTATTTTGTTATTTAGAAGACAGCTGTGAAACCCACTAGAAAACTGCATCACTCAACCCATGTCCAGTGACAGACTTATATACTAGATACCATATTTCACACTACCTCATAGGGTGACAAGATCTCCAGCCTGTTGATGACCATTCTCCAAGATAGTACGTTTTTTTATATTAAAGATATTAAAAAAAAAAAAAGCAAAAACACCTTAATGTCAGGAATCTGTCATTTTTCTTTATTTTAGCCTTAAAACAATGCCAATAGTGCAATACAAGCAAGTACGTGCCCCTTGAAGCTACCATGACCAGTGTTCAGCCGAGGTATAATATGAAGTAGACATGATACTGGCTAAAAGAATGACCTACGGGAGAAAACTGGCGTGGTTGTGAAAAGTCTTTAAAGTTCATCCTGAAAGTTAAGTATGCCTAGTAGATCTTTTGGCGTTTTGTCACTTGACTTAAGAGTACGTGTCAGTACTCAAGAACTCAAGGGAGTGACAGAAACTAATCTATCAAAGGAAATTCTCAGGTAAGGTTTGTATGAAGTTTGGCTTCAGGCTTCAAATCTGATATTCTCTTGTACAGTACACTCAGCATTTGTATGCATGGGACATGTCTAAGTTTGAATTTTGTTTAAAGTGGGTAAGCATTTTGAGAAAACATGTTCCAAAATCATAGCTAGCTTTAAGTAGTATTATTTTACATGAAGAACCTTTGCTTTCGAAGTTATATCAGAGAATAGCTGACAGTTCTGACAGATGAACCTTTAGGGGTTTCTGCTTGTGAATGGTCTACCTCATCTGACCGACATACCACCTGTCTTATGGCAACAGAAGAAAATTATTGCCATGTGCTAAAAGTCATATTTTATTCTTATAAATTAATAGATTTATTTATCTACTCTTGCACATGTGTCATTAAGATCCATATTTTTATAAGAATCATTTTAGGTGCAGTTTTATACAGTCAGTCAATTAAGCCTGCAACTTATGTAAATAGACATCGACATGCTACAAGTTGTGCAACTGTATATTCTGGATTTAACTGTAGGCACAAAAGTATGCTTGCAAAATTGAAAATTGTATTGACATAATTTAAAATAGTCTGTAGAAATTTAATCATTACACCTAACTTAAAAGAAAAACTAAAGGACATTAGCATGTTCAGATCAGGAGGTGAGGACAGCAGAGGTGGAGAAAGAGAAGGTAATCTCCATTTTTAAATAGGGGGACAGCTGCCACAGGAAACTGGCAAGGATTTTAAAGTCTATGAAAGTAGAAGAGGTAGCAATCACGCATTTTTTAAGCCATAAATTCCATATTTTTCATCTTCTAATTGTATGAACACCTGAGTATCTAAGATGTGCAAAGCTTTAGGATGGATTTTGAAGAAGTGATCAAGAATACATCTGACCAAATGGACAGTCGAAGGAACATATGCAAAAATGGATCCTTCAAACTCATTAATTTCTTTCATAACATAAATTATTTGATGGAATAAAAATATAGATAAACAGAGATAATTGTGTTTCAATGTAATATTTGACATAATATTGCACAGGGGAAGTTAAAAAAAAATCTAGACATAAAGACTAACAAAGCAGGTGAAAAGTATTTCTAGAGAAGATATAGCTTTGCTCTACTCAAAGAACAATAGGATTGAAAGAATGTTTTTCATGAAACTATCAAGGATGAAGGTTTGGAGCATTAAATGTTAAAAGTGAAGAGATGTAGAAGCTCATTAAGTAAAAATATAGGTAATGACTTTGGTAGGCAATAAAACTGCAGCAGAGGATAAGATTATTATGTACAAAGAACTGGATTACTTTATATTATGACTGGAATACAACTTACTGTGTAAGGTTAGGTTATAGTGTAAGGTTATGTTATTACAGTCTAAAATAACTTTTCAACTGTTCTCATTTATGGAGAGTAAATGTAAATGTGTCTCAAGTGTAAATGAGAAAGGAGGTAAAACTCCTGCATATTATTAGCCTTTCATGGGATGGTTATAATACACTGTGGAAATTAGACATAACTTTAGGGGAATTATCAGATAAACATCGTAATAAAGAAATTCTCACTAGCAATATTATATACAGTTCTGGCTATGTGAAGCTATGTGAAGTCATCCAGTGAAGATGACTTATTCATACTGAAATATGTATAGCTTTGTGTGGACTGAAGTAGAATCCTCTGGAGAGTTTATTTTCTGAAATGGTATGAGAACATCTTAAAATAAATTTCTTTATTTTTCTTTTGTGTTCACATTCTATTGCTAAGTCACATAATTCATTACGTAGGAGAGGTGCTTTAAATATAGAATCATAGAATCATAGAATCATAGATATATAGTGTATTCTATTGGGTCTGACTTAACAATTTCATATATGAATGAGCCTGAAGCGCAGCTTGTTTTCCAGATAGTTCATGGAGGAAATCCTTACACTATCTCTTCCAGAACTTTTTCAATGTGTGAAAATACAAGGGTTGCTAAAAATTTTAAATTCATTTATATATTTATTATTAAGAGTAACTGGGTAAAATACAACCTCAAGCTGAATAACACTTAGATTTTTAGAACTTCCCAGACAAAAAAAAAAATAAAAAAATCAGTAATCCAAGATTTAGCATTACCCACCAAAAAGCCACTATTAAAATGCCATACCATCCAATAGGCTCATTATACTACCTAATTACACTTCTCAGGATTTTAATTTGCAAAAGCATAAAAGCATAAGCAGATATTTTGGTTCTTCAAGTTTCATCCCATGGTGAAGTAAGTGTCCCTATAATTTATTCCAAGCTTGATTTTAAATTGTTATACTGTGTAGTTCCCACTGTTTCTACTGAAGTCTATTCTAAAAATCTGACCTTTCAAGTGGCGGCAAATTTTTGCCTGAACCCCAGCCCAGATCACTAATGGTCAGTTTGTGCTCATTTGTTCTTATGCCTCTCCAGATGTATCAATGTGGTTTGGGTTGGGTTTTTTTAGGGTGTTTTTGGTTTTTTTTTTCTACAGGGCAAGTTTCTCTAGTCTGTTCTTGTAAAACAGGCTGTGCTACCACCTCTTTTACCAGATATAAGGCAAGACATTCTGTAGTTCACTTGAAGTAGTGAATAAAACATTGATTTTTCTCATCAAGCTGATATAATTTCAATAACAGATATCTTTTAAAAGGGAGACATACAAGTAAGCTACAGAACCTAGAGAAATGTTAACCAATAAATATTTACTTATACACTTTTACAGTAAATATAATGTTTTTGCCTACAACCTGAAGAAAGGTTATCATACCTCAAATGGGAATACTGGCGCTTTATTTTCATGTATAACCTACAGAAAACAATCTTTTATTTCCCACACTGGCACTATCTAAAGATATGTGAAGACAGTTACCTTTCCTTTCCTTTCCTTTCCTTTCCTTTCCTTTCCTTTCCTTTCCTTTCCTTTCCTTTCCTTTCCTTTCCTTTCCTTTCCTTTTATCCTATTGATGAGGGCATATTAATGCTATTCTGAATCTTTCCTTATCTTAAGGCCATTTTTGTAGAATAGACCTGTTAGCTGAAAATGGAAAACAACTCAGAGAAGATGCCGAAATAGGAGCCCTCCTTCCTCTCTCCAGGTGTATAGAAACCTTTGTTTTGCTCCAGATCTGCATAATGTTGTAATGTCCTTGTGCATTAACTTACTGCCATCAGCTCTCCATGACTATCACATCTGTGCTTTGGACAGCCTGTGACACTGATTGTCATGTTGACTTGCTGTCCATTTGGATCCCTGGCAAGTGATGCATTTGGACATTTCAGCCTGACCACTAGTAATGTGAAAATAGAAAAAGACTAGAAGAAGAGAGATTTACAGACTAGTAGGAAAATCATCTGAGTAAAAGTACCTTGTTCCCATCACTGAGGTGCTTTCTGTTTTCTCCCAAATCACTTGGTTTCCAGTCACTGGTACTAGCACCCTTGCACATCCACCTGCTGCTTCCCCTTTATTTTTTCATCAAAAAATAGTGCCTGAGGACTGACTCATTGTGATGGCACCATTATAGATGTCAGGCCCATATGTCTGTCTCTTTTATAGCAGGAAAATCTGCCTGTAATAACTCAAAGATAGGGGCTGGTTTGCATAGCCATTTATACACTGGGGAGCTCTGAGTGTAGGACCACAGCATTGCCTGCTTCACATGGGTGTAACATCAGGTTGTTTGAAATATTGCAGTCTTTTACCTGGCCATTTAACTGGGTGCTTTCAAGTTTAGAAGAGCAGTCACAGATGGGCCAGGTCTTTATACAAAGAATGGCATGGGATTCAGTTCCCAAGACTGTGTAGACAAACTCTGAAAGTCTTGCAGTCATTAACATTATGAAGAGACAAGGAAGGTACAGAGGCAGTTTCAAAACAGGAAATTAAATATGGGTGACTTGTGGTTTATGCTAATGCACTAGCCATGGCATCATACGTCTGTCCTTAACAGTCCCTACCCATACACAAAAAGAAACAACTACTATTAAAGATGAACAAACAAACAAAATAGTTTCACAGCATCTTCATTAACTTTCTGTAATGTAAAAAAAATATGCTGGGGAGGGCTTCATCTCACTGTTAGGGAGAACTCCTGTGGATGGTTCTGTGGTCATGAAGAGTTGTGTCTGCAGTAGATCTAATGGTTTTCCTTCTGGGTAGTCAAGAGATCTGTTGATGGAGTTAATGGGAAAAAATGGAATGGTATCGTTAAAATTGTTAAAAAAATATTACTGAATATTCTGTATTGTGAATACAAGGACATAATAAAGATGGTTGTTTATAACAAAAGTTGCTGTGTGGTAATATAATTTATTATTTCATGAGTACCTTTGCAAGAAATAAAGGTTTATTTAATAAGTTATATCGTGCTTCCTGTCGTGTCTTGGCATTAGTATATGGCACCTAACTGGAAAAATAAAAAGCCTATAACTAGAGTGGGCAGACTGAATCTGCAGCTAATCGTCTCTATATTTTGATACTTAAAGTACTGAATTACAAATGAAATCTCAGGCAAAAAGTGATGCCTTCATTTTCGTTTAACAAGATTCCTTCATTACCCATGAGATTCACAAGAAATTAGATGCTATCTGAAGAGCTAGGATTTGTAATAATGGCCAAGATATTATGAGGATTAGAGGAATTTGAATGAACAATCCTTTAGCTCATAAAAGAAAATGATAAAGGATAAAAGGTAGCATTAACTGTTCAGGGGTCTTGGCTGTGTACTCTACTACAGCTACACCAAATTAAAAGTCACTCAATCACTGAACTAAATACAAAAACCAAACCCAGCAATGTGAAACGAAGAGTCTTAAGTTCTCACAAGCGGGATGCTAATCAAAATCAAGCTATTAATTGCACATTTAAACTTTTGTCATGATGTTGGCTTGGGCAGAGTCTGTTCTGTAACAATTTCACTTCTATGTATTTTCAAACCAGTTTAGCATTATTGTTTTTCTAAGGAAGGTTTATGTGAAGCCTCATATGGGTAGCTTTGGAAAATACATTGGTCATAAAGCAGAATCTCACAAAAGATACGTTAAACATTTTAAAAAATATTAAGTTATGCTACCAAATTTTGTACCATCTATTACTTCATCCCACTTCATCAGAAGTAATATCTGTAGCAGTTCAAATTAGCTGAAGCTTAGAATAGTGACTGAAATGCTGTGCTGTGCTAGCAGAATTTGTAATATACTCTAGCATACTGTACTTAGTTCACATTGCCTTTAATTGGAAGAGATGCAGGGACTGCTTGTCTCCTCCCTTCAGAGTGATTCAGAGGGCAGGACAACCCAGGACTTTGTGACTTTTGCATAAAATGGAGCTGAAAGAAGTAATTTAAAGATAAGTTCCTTACCAGAGGTCAGTGGAAAACCTCCAGTCTGGGACTTCAGGCAGGCTGTTACAGAACTGGTGATAATTTGATTGTACATAAATATTTATCAGACACTTAAAAAACTTTGTTTCCTATGGTCTGTCTGTAAAGATATCAGCAGAGTGAAGTTCATGTGAGTTTTTCGTTTATAAAGTATGGCATGAAATTACAGAAATGTCAAAAGCCGTAGGAAATACTTGATATTATAATAGTATATTAGTATAATGTGTATACTATCTTGAATATTTATTCCCAGACATAAACACTTGGGGAAAAAAAAAATCGTAAGTAAAACGTTCTGTTGACTTAGAAACAATTACCTGATACAGGGGCTCTGAATTGTCAAGTATATCATGCAGCTGAAAAGGCCATGTATCCCCAAAGAGCACATAAAGTCTGGATAAGCAACTAGACAAATCCTTAATAACAATAAAAACAAAGTAAAATCTTACAAAAGGGAAAGAAGCCATTAAGTTTTGTTTGGACAAGACTTCTTCAAAAACTTAGGTACACAGGTTATTAACAGCAATTAATTGTTGACCTCTGTCTACCAATGGCAAGAAAAATCAAAATATCATGCATGAATGGAAGGATGGATGGATGGATGGATGAATGGATGGATGGATGGATGGATGGATAGATGGATGGATGGATGGATGGATGGATGGATGGATGGATAGATGGATGGATGGATGGATGGATGGATGGATGGATAGGAGGTGGACAAATAGATGTAGGGACAGAGGTGGGGTAGGGAGGAAGGGAAAAAGAGGGGAGAGAAAAGGGAAGGGAGAGAGAAGTGCATTACTCAGTTACAACAACTGGAAGACCAGTTCATTGCTCATGGGACCTAGTGAGATACATCTCTGGGTCCTGAGGGAACCAGCCAGTGAAGTTGCCAAGCCATTATATATCACATTTGAGAAGCTGTGGCTGGATAAAGGGAAACAAAATCCCCATTTTAAAAAGGAAAAAAGCAAGACCCAGGAAACTACAGACCAGTCAGTCTTACTTCACCGCCAGGCAAGATCACGGAGCAGATCCTCCTGGAAATTATGCTAAGGCACATGAACAATAAGAGGGTGATTGGTGACAGCCAACATGGCTTCACAAAGGGCAACTTGTGCCTGACAAACTTGGTGGCCTTCTATGACAGGGTTACAGAATTGGAGGAAAAGGCAAGAGCAACTGACATCATCTACCTGGACCTGTGCAAAGCATTGGACACTGTCCTGCATGATGTCCTTGTCTCTATATTGTAAAGGTATGGATTTGACTGATGGACCCCTTCGTGGAGAAGGAATTGCCTGGACAACCAAGCTCAAGCAGTTGTGGTCAACAGCTCAATGCCCAAGTGGAAACTGGTGACAAGTAGCATTCCCCATGGGTTGTTTTTTGGGGCCAGTGCTCTTCAAAATCTTTGTCAGCAACATGTGTGTTCTCAGCAAGTCTGCCTAAGACACCAAGCTGTGTGGCTGACACACTGGAGGGAAGGGATGACATCCAGAGGGACCTTGGCACACTTGAGAAGTGGGCCCCTGCAGACCTCATGAAGTTCAAGAAAGCCAAGTGCAAGGTCCTGCACCTGGGTCAGGGCAATCCCAAATGCAAATACAGGCTTGGCAGAGAACGGATTGAGAGCAGCCCTGAGGAGAAGGACTTGGGGGTGTTGGTCAATGAGAAACTCAGTATGAACCATCAGTGTGTGCTCGCAGCCCAGAAAGCCAAGTGTATGCTGGGCCGCGTCACCAGCAGCATGGCCAGCAAGTCAAGGGAGGTGATTCTCCCCCTCTACACTGCTCTCATGAGACCCCACCTGGAGCATTGTGTTCAGCTCTGGGGTTGCCAACACAAGAGGGACATGGACCTGCTTGAGTGAGCCCAGAGGAGGCCATGAAGATGATCAGAGGGTTGTAACATCTCTGATATGAAGACAGGCTGAGAGAGTTGGGTTTGTTCAGCCCGAAGTCTCTGGGGAAACCTTAGAGTAGCCTTCCAGTACCTTAAGGGAGCATGCAAGAAAGCTGGACTTTTTATTTTTATAAGAGAAAGTAGTTGTAGGACTTGTAATGGCTTTGTTGTAGGACAAGGGGTAATGGCTATAGACTGGAAGAGGGTAGATTTAGATAGGGTATTAAGAAGAAACTCTTTCCTGTGAAGGTGCTGAGACACTGGAACAGACTTTCCAGAGAAGCTGTGTCTGTCCCATCCCTGAAAGTGTCAAGACCTGCTTGGTTGGGACTTAAAGCAACATGGTCCAGTGGAAGTTTTCCTTGCCTATGGCAGGGGGATTGGAGCTTTAAGGTCCTTTCCAACTGAAACCATTCTGTGATTGTCTTATTCTACAATTTCATAGCAAAAAAATTGAAACAGCCTACTTTAAGCCATTTCATTCAAGAATGCTATGGGAAGAGATTTCAGACTCTTGAACAAAAAAATGAGAAAAAATTCCAGTGGAGCTAAAGCTCAATTTCAGCTGAGGAGTGCTGAGTAGAAACAATATGTGTTATTGCACGCAGGATAGGATTTAAGAAGTTTCTATGAATAAAATAGGGGAGTTTATTAACATGTGTTAATAGTATTATATGTAAATATATTCAGGGTAGCTTGCTACCTAGTCTTCATAGATACGTGCAACTTAAGTAATAGAAAGAGATCCAGATTTTTGTTGATAAACATTTTTAGAAAATAAAATAGAAAAAAGATGCATAATTTATAACACACACCAATCATATATTATAACCAGTAAGAATTTCAAAGCAAATGGTAATGTAGGACAGCAGGGGAGAAGTGAAAGCAGTAGAAATAGCCAGTGAAGGCAAGCAAGGAGGAAAGCAAAAATAGATTTACAGCATATACAAAGTTTGGCTTGTATTAGTTCCTGTTAACTGGACCATAATTGTATTCTGGATTTCATCAGTAAAACAAGTAAATTTTGCCAGAAACCACCTGAATGAAGAAAAACATTTTGTCAATTTTCAAAGTTCCTTTCACCTTCTTTATTCTACCTTTTAAAAACATGCTTCAATTTAAAAATTAAAATCCCGTTTCAGCGAAAAGGTAATTGATTGGCATTTTTTTTCTTCTAAAATAAGGAAAAAGGCTTTGACTTTGCCGAAATGAATAAATACATAAAAATAAACAAGCAAGTCCCATCATCTTGGGGCATCACAGACAAAACATCTTTGCCAGTTTGACCCTGATTTTGGAATAATTTTACTTCCTTAGTGCTGCATTTTTCCTTAAAGATGCTTTTCCTTTTTTATTTTTTTTCTTTCAATACATGCCTTATGTAATGGAAGTTGGGCAGAAATGTTCATCTGTTATAATCTTTAACCCCGTTCTATATCACCTGCCTGAAGTCAGTCCAAAGATTATTACAGCTGACTTCAATGCACTTTTTGATCAGACCCTGAGTTGGGAAAGATTCCTGAATCAAGGTCTCTAAAGACAATATTGTTCAAGGTAGAAAACAAATAGTGAAGGTGAAAAAAAAAGGCCAACTGAGGAAAAGGGTTGGTAGACCAGGAAAAAAGCCAAATAAAGAGATTTAAGAAGTCTAAACATGAGAGGAACTGAACTGGAGATCGGAGAATGCATCCAATAGCAAGATGAATAATTTACTTATTTGGTTTATTTCATGTTTATACAACATAAATGTAGATTTAGTGATTGTTGTGTGCAAGAATTTTTTTCAAACAATTAACAATGCTTTGTTTTTTCATATTGTGAAGCAGATGAGTTTATATTAATACTCTGAGTCTGAGGCACAAAGTAGTGCTTACAATTTTCTCTTCTGTATATACTCTGCTACTCTGTTTCAGAATTAAAAAACCCAATATATAATCTGAGCCATGAAGTGTCTCTGAAAACAGTGACAAGTCTCTGAGCCAGTAATACCTGAAATAGTAGGCTTATTCTAGGACTGATCCAAAATGTATTAAAACACAGAGTTTGGCTTGAGGTCCAGTAGCATCAAATGCAGTGAATTGAGAGGATGATAAATTGCAAAGGTACCTATGCATCTGTTAAAGAATACTGTGTAGAGGAGGAGACACTCAGTTTAAAACAGTGCAATTAAGATGCTAGAAAAGAAAAATAGCATCTGAATAGCATCTGTACTACCATTAGCTTATCACTAGATACAACGCATGCACATAAAGAAGGTACAAGTTACGAATCATGAAATGAATCAGAAAGTTAAGTGAATACAGACTTGTTTCACAAAAAAGGATGGATTTCAAAGAAGCCTGTGTTTTTACAAGAAGATTGCATGATGGTAATGTTATGCATTATATATAGGGCACATAAATAGGAGCACAAAAATCTAAGATATGAATAGTTTATGATTATTATGGAAAGTATAGAAGTAAACTGTTGCTTGGAGAACCTCTTGATTTTCAGTACAGCAAAAGGCACTTTTGGATCAAGACATTTCTCTTTGGTCTACTTAATCAGTCTTCTAGTCAACTGACTAAAAGTTATACAGTTGAGAAGACAACATTTGAATTACTTTAAGGGTAGAATCATAGAATCATTTGGGTTGGAAAAGACCTTTGAAATCATCAAGTCCAGCTGTAAACCCAGCACTGCCAAGTCCATATCACCCTTCCCTTACAAACATGCATCCTGCAGGATGCTCTTACAGACTAACACTGAGGTAAAGCTCCGAACAGCACTGGATCTCCACTGACTCTGCCAAGTACCTGCTGGGGTCCCATCCTGACCCAACATGGCTTTCATCCCACAGCTGTCTCCAAACTTTCACACAACACAAGATACATAGGAAAGAGTAGCACTACTGACAAACAAACAGCATTTAAAGGGTGTTTTATCTCCTTAAAGACTGCTGCTCATCACTATAGCCTGCTGCTATTACAGTAATTCAGGCAAGTCACTTCACATTTTTTTCACCTTTTTTTTTCTTTTTTTTGTTTTTTGAGCAAAGAGCACCTCACTGGATGTCAGTCCATAGCGGTGCTGCTAAAGATCCCCATGTGTAATGGTCTATAGTCTGTCACAGATGTTATCTGTGAAGTTACCTGTTATTTATAGCTATATAAAATATAAATAAATTCCTAAGATTCTTCCTCACTGTTAGTAGCTCCCATCACCGAATGATGCAATCTTCAGAAGCAGGCCAAAGTCTACAGGTCTTGAAATTATTATTTGTTTGGGTTTGGGTTTTTTTGTTTTTTCTCTTTTCACAGGCAACCACCATCAAACAAGTAGGAATGACTATAAATTTTCCATTGTCAATTTATTCTTAACTTTATTAAATAAAAAGCAATACATGCCTTGAACCCCATTTTTGTCAAAGTGTATTGCATTTTTTTTTTGCTTTTACATTTACTTTCACACTTTCTTTATATGCAGTTCATATGGTTCAGGGTGGCCTGGATAGTGCAGATTGATATATTTGGCTCTGATTCCAGATAGAATTTATTCTTGACTCAAATGCCAAACCTATTTAGGAATGACTAAAGTACTTCCTTGAGGTTAAGTGCATGCTTGTGTTCTCTTGACAAACAGATATGAATTTAAATGCATTCCTGAATCAAGGTCAAGGATGCTTGGTTTTTCTCTTTGGCTTCACTCTGAAAGATTTTAGTGTAAGAATTATCAAAATGTAAAATGTGTATGTTAGTGCACATATAAACAAGTGTACAGACATTCTGCTGACCTTGAAAACCTTCAGATCCAAATCCCAGGTAAAATACTTTGAGATATCTGTCTATGTTTATGAATTGTTTTATTCAACAGATTCAACAGATAATGAAAGCACTACTTACAATGTTTGAGATATTTTTCCCAGAGTTGCTCCATAGAAAGGCAACACCAGATCCGTTACTTTCACACTGCAGAAATCAGGATATACTACTGCGTTCATTGGATTTGGTCTCTGCTTCATGTGGCTAGGGCATTTCCTAATCAATATGCAAAACTGCTTTCGTAAACACATCTCACATAAAAAGAAAGTATGAGTACATACTTGGTATTCCAGCTAGGTTAGATTTAGCAACCAGTAAGGAGAATAGACAAAGGATTCTGCTGAATATTGTTTTGTGTATTTATCCAATTTTCTGGTTTTATGATAAATGCAATCAGAAACTATCCTCTGTCACAGTGTAAATACATTTTTTTTCTCTGCAGCTCAATATCACAAGTTTAGCCTTTGACAGATTTATGGAAACTCTAGAATTTGTATTTTTTTATGACAGAAATGTGATTCAGGTGGGATACATTTTTTTATACTTCGGGGGAGGAAGAAGGGGAGATACTGAGGATGAATATAATGTGAGCATTATGTAAAGTTAGAAAAAGTTTCTTAAAGAAGTGAAATGTGATTTTATTTATTTGCCTACCTCTGAATTTACCAGATTTCATTAGAAAGTTTTTGTTTGTGTTTATGTGTTTTTATTTGGCTCTTTTCTTTGAGGGAAGTGGGGAGAGGTATGGGGAAAGGGTGTAGAATAGATCAAATAAGACTTCCACACCTTTATTTTTACTTTGAGACATACTTTTTTCTTCTTCTTTTTTTTTTTTTTCCCCGCTGCATACTTTTGTCATTTCACCAATTCACACAATTTGATGTAATAATTATTTACTTGGAAAATTGGAACCGGAGACTTAAAATATAACAGAAATTCTTTTGAAGCCTGCAAAAGGTCTGAACTGTGGAGGACATGGACAGTACCACTCTATACCACAGGTAGCCTAGGCATTCAGCTTTACATATAGTTTCAGTAATCCAGGCTAATGGGAAGAGAATATAGGTAGTGCTTCTTTTCCTTTGTATAAGGCTTCTTAGCAAACTGAAATTGAAATGCAATCATTTTGCACAACAGTGAGATCTAGGCCTATGAGTCTAGTGAGTAATGCAAGCACATTTTGGTACCGTCACTGTGAAGAAGGAAAACCTGGGTTGGGAGGTGAGATTGGTCTTGGCCAGCACTGTAAAAATATTCCCTTTTTTAATTAGCATTCATTAACCCCTGATTCAACAGTTTAATACAGTCATGCCAGAAATTTTTAAAAGAAGCTGTACGATATGGAAAAAATATCTTACCTGCACAAGTTTATGTTGCACTATAAATATCTGCCAACTGGCATGGGAAAAAACAAACCAAAACCAAATCCCTCAAAAAACGAGAGTGAGGATAATCTGTGTCTTTCTGAAGACAGATAAGGAATGATTTGAAATTCTACATTTACAGAGTATTTTGATAAAGAAAGCAATAAGTTTTGGTCCCTGGAATACAAACCTTGTTTGTTTAATGAAGTTTATTAAACAAACACAAACCATGTGCAAACTCTAATATAGGCTGCTTCTTTTTGAAATGAAGTCACACATCATGTAAAGATTTTTGATTAATCTAGTATGTCTTCTCCATAAAATAATAATATAAAACGGACTGGGGTAGGAAATGGTCTTCTGTTCCTAATAGAGATCAAAAGGAATTGGTCTTGATGCCACAGACCAAGGAATAAATATCTAGAGCTTGTCATGACCTTTCACATATCTCTACTGTATTAAAGTCTACTCTTCAGCAGAAAAATATGCTTTTTAACTCACAGCATAGATTTATTAGGTACTATGAGATGTTCTCCACTACTGCAAAGCCAAAAATAGTGCATTCACAATGTCACATACTCAAATGTTTCTGCAGTCTCAGAGGATCTTCCTTATTGCATCTTGGTGAGTGAAAGATTTACAAGCACAACAGAAATGGCCTTTAAAAATCCCAGGTATTAATGACAGTTCTCTGATAATAGCTTTATTGCCTTCTATTAAGAACTTTATTACATCAGTCTAATACAATACTACTATATTACTGCTATAATACAATATGATGAATGAGTGCTACATCTCCCATATTACATTAACACCATATTAAGTTAATCGAATGCAGTCATAGCTTAGTATGATGGATGAGATTTACGCTACTGGCAGCAATTATATATGAAAAATAAAAGTCCCTAACTCCTATATTTTCTCACATTTGTTCTAGGAAAGATAGTAAAATGTAATTCCCCAAAAAGTTCTAACACCAGTTGGTTTTTACGGAGCTTTGCATTTGTCAAAGCGCTCCACAAAAAATAAATGTCAAAGTCTTCATTTAGAAATAAACAACTGAGAGCTGATGGGTTTTTCTTCGTGTTGTTGAGCAGGTTAATTACAGTGTTGTGAACAGAATTTGTACTTCTGAACTCACTGCCTACTGACATAGGTATTGGGTTATTGGCTGAAAGAGGAATTACACTGAAGTTACTTAGATAAAAAATGTTAGATTTTTTTTTAGTATCAGCCTCCTGCATGGTTTTTTTCTACCTCGTGAGCAGGCAGCATCATACAGAGGTACTTTAACTAAGTCAGAAAGGCTAATTCATATTGAAAGAGATCAGCAATGTGCTTTTCCCAATGGCATTATGCCAGACACTATAATGTAGTATTGTGCTTCATAGGTTTATTTTTTTCTCCTATGTCTGAAAGTAATGAACATTTGTAAAGTGTGGCATTTGTATTAAGGACACAAAGGCGATTTGTGCAGTATGATAGTGATAAACAAGTGACAGTGATAAAGTTTAAGACTGACGACTAGGATATTACCAGGGAACAACATGTATTCAAGTGGATGGAGAGGTTACCTCTCACAGCTCTTAATAAAACGACAGTGAATGAGTTTCTGCATATTATGGCTTATTAAAAAGCAATTTCAGAGACAGTTCTGAACTTTGTGAAGCTGTAGTAGAACAGGCAGCTAATACTAATGTGTATGCTTAATTTTAAATGCACACCTTCAATAAAAGCATTCATATACTTCAAGGTCCCATTCACACAATCTACAGAAATTAGGGCCACAGTGAAAAAAGTTAGATGAAATACAGACGATTATTTATAAGAAAAGACAAGTTATTGATAATAATTTACATATATTGTTCCTTTTCTGCACTGCAATCCAGAATTTGATACCAAAAGATAGAAATTATTTTTGTGAAAAGTAGAACTTTCCTGGGAGGCAGTGTGAGTAGGAGACACAGCCCTGATCACAGCACTGTGTTCCATTTAAGGGTTACTTTTCATAGAATCACAGAATCATAGAATCATAGAATGGTTAGGGTTGGAAAGGACCTTAAAGATCATCTCGTTCCATCCACCCTTTTGGTTGCTCAAAACCCCATCAAGCTTGGCCTTGAACAATTCTAGGGATGCGACAGCTGCAGCTTCTCTTGGCAACCTGTTCCAGTGTCTCACCACCCTCATAGTAAAGAATTTCTTCTTAATATCAAATCTAAATCTACTCTTTTTCAGTTTAAAGACATTCCCTCTTGTCCTACCACTACATGATCTTGCAGAAAGTCCCTCTCCAGATTTCTTGTACCTCTCTAGATACTGGAAGGCTGCTCCAGGGTTTTTGCAGAGCCTTCTCTTCTCCAGGCTGAACAAGCCCAACTGTCTCAGCCTGTCTTCATAGGGGAGGTGCTCCAGCCCTGTGATCATCTTTGTGTCCCTCCTCTGGACTCACTCGAACAGGTCCATGTCCCTCTTGTGCTGGGGGCCCCAGACCTGAATGCAGTACTCCAAGTGGGGTCTCATGAGAGTGGAGTAGAGGAGGAGAATCACCCTTGACTTGCTGGCCATACTTTTTTTGATGCAGCCCAGGATACA
Source organism: Nestor notabilis (assembly GCF_000696875.1). NCBI lineage: Eukaryota > Metazoa > Chordata > Aves > Psittaciformes > Psittacidae > Nestor > Nestor notabilis. Next base: position 54,553 of record NW_009912267.1, read on the forward strand.
GTTGGCTTTCTGGGCTGCAAGTATACATTGCCAGCTCATATTGAGCTTCTCACGAATGAACATGTCCAAGTCCTTCTCCTCATAGCTGCTGTTACTCAATTCTCCACTCAACCTGTATTTGTGCTTGGGATTGTCCTGACCCAGGTGCAGGACCTTGCACTTGGCCTTGTCGAACTTCAGGAGCTTTGCACTGGCCCATCTCTAGAGTGTCAAGGTCCTACATTATCCCTAGTCTGTATTTCGATAGCGACATACATATAGATGCCAACCTCCACCATTTCATGGTTGCTGCAGCCAAGGCTGCCTTCCAGCTTCACATTCCCCACGAGCCCCTCCCTGTGGTGAGAACAATGTCTAGCATAGCCCCCCTCCTTGTTGGTTCCTCTATCCCTTGGAGAAGGAAGTTATCATCAACACATTCCAGGAACTTCCTCAATTGCATGTGCCCTTCTGTGTTATCCCTCCAACAGATATTGGGGTGGTTGAAGCCCTTCATGAGGACCAGGGCTTGAGAACATGAGGACATACCTATCTGTCTGTAGAGGTCTTCCTTATTAGATGGCCCGTAGCAGACTCCCACTTTAATGTTCCCTGTCCCTGCTCTCCCTTTAATCCTGACCCACAAACTCAGTCAGCTTCTCATCCATTCCTGGGCAGAGCTTTGCATACTCCAGCCTGTCACTGATGCAGAGGGCAACACCCCTTCCTTGTATCCCCAGCCTGTATTTCCTGAAGAGCCTGCATCCTTATATTCCAGCCCTGGAGTTGTAGGAGGCATCCCACCAAGTCTTCATGATGGCAATGACGTTCCATTGCTGACCTGTGATTGCCCACAAGGTTTTGGGTGTCTCCTACTGACACCAGCATCAGACTGGTAAGAGCAGGATGGATTGAGGTTCCACTGCCCCAGCAACTTTAAAGTCTTCTTCACCAGCTTGTCAAGCCTGTGACCAAAGACGCTATTCCCTTTCTCTGAGAGGTGGACCCCATCAGCCCCCAGCAGACCAGGTTTGTCAGAGTGAGTCCCATGGTCTAAGTAGCCAAACCCCTGGTGGTAACACCAGTTCTGTAACCATTTGTGGACATGCCAGGTTCAACGGGTCCTTTCAAACCCTTTCTCTCCCTTTGACCAGAAGGATGGATAAAAAGACTACCTGTGCTCTTTTCTGAAAAGTACATTGAAAGGCAGATTAAAAACCAATACCACAGCAAAGAAATTCCTACCAGAACAAAACCCTTTGTGTAATGCACTATTCTCCCTTTGGAGAGGGATTCAGAGAAAGAATTTATTGAAAATTTGAAAAACAGTAGCTATTTCATCAAATGCACTACCAACAGGCACTTAGATATAGGATTTAAGAATATGTATAGTGAACAGGGTAGTAATGCAGCTAATTATTTGTATTTCAGGCCACACCAGTTCACTGAAGCCTGTAGACCTCCACTTCCAACTATACTTATCTTTATAAGAAATATTGTGCTCTTTTTAACCTCAGATCGTCAATTTTCTGTCAGTGACAAGATAAACATAGGCAAGCAAGCAGTACAGAAAATAAATGTTCTCTGACTTTTTAGAACTTACAGACTAACATCAGTAGCACAAAAACTGCCAGAAAAAACCTGTGTCCAGGTCTCCTACTGATAAGCTTACCATTGGAATAGCCTATCATATTTCTAGGCACTCTTATTTTGACAGTAAGTAAAAAGAGAATAAATGTATTCTGGTTTGCTTTAAAAACTATAAGCAGATTTTTTTTAATCATTATTGTATGTAGAAATTTAAAAAAAAAGTAGAAGGGTGAGAGAAGGAAGAACAATTTCAGTCACACAGACAAAATCACTAGCTTATTTGAAACCCTAGTAAAATTGTTTCATGCTTGGATCTCCTGATCTGTGTATAATTATTAACATAATTCTGTTTGGTGCAGATTCTCACAGAGTGTATTGGGGGATAACTCCTTGAATATCAGTAACTGATGCGAGATTACTTCTCTCCTTTTACATATTTTCAGGTTAGCAGGAAT